>NC_135789.1:16622500-16777500 GCF_051106095.1 Pogona vitticeps | reverse complement strand
CCGCCATCAAGTGACTGGTAGCAAACGGGTTACAAACGGGAAGGAAGTCTCCCTGGACAAAGCGGGCGGCCTCCAACCGGTTGTGTCATCCACCCACGGACACACAAACACACACGCACACACAATAACCCCTTGCCTTCTTTCCTATTCAACAGCCGCAAGGGGCTGGAGTGGCCTGGAGGTTGCCTTCCTGCTGACCCCCCACCCCCAACCCAAGGATGACCAAACCACAAGCCCTCTCCCCAAAAAGTGTGCCTATGGGGAGGAGTGTTATCTGGCATCACACTCTTCATTCTTACAGATTCTCTCTCCTCTGCCCACCCCAATCCTCTTTTGTTTATATATATATATATATATTGGGCCCTGCTGACAGCAAGCTAATATGTTACCTCTGTAGTAATAACAACAATAACAACCTCATCCATAGCAGTTTATGTAAATGCATAAGCGGATCTCCTTCGCTTACGAGGTCCTCTTATCTAGAACTTGTTTTGCTTAACTGTCCTTCCTTCTGTCTACAATAGATGCTCACCCATTGGAATCCTAAATGAAAAGGGTGTGTTGCCAAGATGGGAGGGGGCTGTGAAAGAGATGCTCTCCCACCCCCTTCCAGTCCCCTGACTTTCCCTGTTTTCTGCATCATTTTATTATCTCACCCCGAGGGGGGCCTGCTTTCCATGCCAAGAAGCCCAAACCGGGCAAGATGACTGGGGTGGGTGGGTGGGTGGAAGAGAAAAGCCTTCCCTTAACACCTCCTCCCAAGACATCTACAGATTGAGACAACGGGAAAAAATATATATATTTCCATTTTTTTTTCTTACTGCCACCCACCAGACAATTGTAATTCCAGCTTCTTGGAGGTCGGATTGGTTCTCATGCAACCTGTCCCTTAAACGCCCTGTATCGGGAGGGGGGGGAGTGAACAGTAAAGGAGATGAAGCTGAGATTTCTAATTATTTTGAGGGTGGGGGAAGGAAGGTTCTCTTTCTCAATTATATCTCCCAAAGACACACACATATATACACACAAAGAGTCCAGCCATACACACACAGAGAGAGAGAGAGAGAGAGAGAGAGAGAGAGAGAGAAAAGATGGCTAAATCTAGTTCTGCATTTTGATTTTTTAAACACAGGGAGGGTGCCTGAGCAAAATCCATCCCCCCCCTTTTTCTTTTAAGGCTTAGCGGACAAGGAACCATGACCTGCATGTAAAATCTAGTCCATCCTTTGCTAGGAAGAAAAGCCAGAAGAGGTAATATAGAAGATCCAGTCTGCTGATGGCTTGGGGAGGGGGGAGAACCACACTCAATATACAGAGGTTTCATAAAGGATCCTACAGACAAACTGGGGAATCTGACTTAATTGCAGAGAAAAACCAGAGGTATTGGTTTGAGGGATTGGTTGGAAAAATGGATATACGCTGAGTGAGGACCATAATGGCTGTTTATATACAGGGACAGAGGGTTCCAGTTCTCTGGGTCTGAAACTGACCGCCCAAGGAGGTGAAATCGACAGCTCCAAAACCCAACAAAAACATATCAAATGCAGCACACTTTTTTTTTTTCAAGTTTCTCCATGTTTCAAGCTTTCCGCCCTTCCCAGCTCCCCACCCACCTCTCAGGAGAAGTATCTGAGGCCCCCCTCCAAAGTTTGCAAGGATTAAATAGATATTTGGAGGGGATGGGGAGGAAAGTCAATTCACTGTCTCCTTTTAAGCCATAACACAGTAATTAATTCCAGTTTTTTTTTAATGCAAGATACTTAGTCTTACCTTGAATGGTCTGGAGTCCTCGGGAAGTTAAGATTTTCTCCTCTCTTTCTTCCCCCTTTCTGCTGCAGATCTCGATTAAAAAAGAAGCAAAAAGCCACACACCCGGCTCTCTCCAAGCTTTTCGAAGGGGAAATTTTCCTCTGCTTCTTTTTCTCTCCTGCTCCTCCTTTTACACCTGTCTCTGTCTTGCCTCGGGTTTCATCTCCCCCTCCGGGCTGCAGCAATCCGGGATCCAGGTGCGAAGCAGGGACGAGAGAGAGGGAGAAAAGACATGGAGGGGGGCTGTTGAGGAAAAGGGGGGAGCAACCCCCCCAATTCCTCCCCCCTTCCTGCTCTCAGAAACTCTGCACCGGTTGGGTTACGATGCAAGGAGGAGAAAAAAAAGAAGAGAGAGAAAGCACCTTTTGTAAAGGAAAAACAAAAGGAGGGGGGGAAGAGAGAGACCTGCAGGGATGGAAGAAAAAAAGAGGATTTTCACAGCGTGCAAATACAAGATGCTCTCATGTTGTTTTTTTCTTTTAGTTTACAGTGGTTTTTCGCCTGGCTTTTCTGGAAGGGATGTAGCTGCCAGCCGGGTTGATGAGGACCGATAGGTCTCTCTCTCTCTCTCCTCCCACCTTGCTTTTCCTTATTTTCCCCCCCTGGTGTTATTGGGGGGGCTGTTGGGGGGGGGATCCGAGATGCTGCATCTCCAGCCACCAGCCGCTGGGTACTGCAGGCTTTTGAGAAACTTACCAGCTCGGGCTGGGGCTGGCTGGAAAAACAGGGCTGGATCCCCGCGGCTGGGTGGAAGCCACGGAATTGGATTCCCTTGAACTGTCAAAAGCCCCGGCAGCCCACCCTCTTTCTGGAGCCACCGGCTGGAATCGGCGCTGGCCGATTCTATTTTTTAAAATGGTGTTTGAAGCAAAGTCTTGGAAAGTTTCCCGTCAGGATCAGATCAAATCAAATCGGTGTTTGAAGCCGTTCGGAGGAGCCAGCTATTCCCCCCCCCCCCCCATGCGAGCCTTGGCCGAACCCACTTTGTGAGTTTCAAAGGCTTAGGGTCAGCAACTGGCCAACCATGCCCATCACGAGCCCACCTAGGGTTTACGTAAATCTCAAAACTCCAGATGCACCCTAAGAAGCCAAGGCGGGCTGGGGGACCATGGGAGGCAGGAGGAAAAGAGGAACACACCGTGGGAGAGGGACCGACTGCATAGAGGAAGCCACGACGGTTAAGTTTTGCCATTGCTGAGCAAAGCTCTTGAAGACCAAGGGTTTGGGGAGGTCAACACTTGCGAAAAGGGAGCAGCTTTTGGTCTGCTCTCCAGTTCCCATGAGGATGATGGGAGGGACAGGCTTAGCAGAAGGTCAGGAATGGCCTGTTCTGGCTTTGTAGAAGCCATGAAATTCTTGTCCTTAACAGGGAGCAAATCCCCCTGAAACCCCATGTGCCTTTGTAGACAACTGTTTCCCCATGCTCCACAAGCACATTTCCCTGGCTGTCCCTTTTTTTGGGGGGCTGCGTGCTCCATCACACGCAGGCCTCGGCTGGGCCTGATGGGCACTGTAGTCCTGCACAGGACGGCTTGCTTTTCATCCGAGGGAAAACGGGTTCTTGAGCGCAGATCACACACGTCCCCGCTTCTTTCGGTTCCGACACGACCAGAACGTGCTGCGCTGTGCTAGGCTGCAGAGACGTCAGCCTGCGGTTGAACTTTGGATCGCTGTTCTGGCTCCTCAGTGAGGAAGAAGTCACGCTTTCTCCCCACTGGCTCTCCTCTCTCGGAGACTGCGTGGTGAGATGACTCATGGACGGGGGGGGCTTCAATTCCATCCCCCCCCCAGAAAAAAAACACCCCAGGCGTTAACCTGGCCATACCTGTGGCAGCATAATGAGCCACCATGCGCAGAGACCCAAGTCAGGCATACAACCTCCGACCGCCACAGCCCCAAAAGCTGCACGGTTGAAAATTAATGTCTTACATTTATCTCCCCCTCCAGAAATGACCTTTCGTTTCCGCCTGCTTTCCCACGGCCGCCGCGAGTCTTGCCGAAGAACTCTGGGAAGATTTGCAAAAGAAAAATACCGTTTTATAAAAATAAGAGGCGGGGAGGAGACATTTCACCCTTTAAAACCCTTACTGTTCGTCCCTACAGACGTAAACAGAGCCTTTGTTTTTTAATTTTCCCTGCTTCCCGTGGTCCACATGTTGCTGCAATAATACTAGGAGCAATAAGAGCACTAGTATAGTGAGCAATAATACTAGCAGCATGAACTCTTTAACATTAGCACCGAGCACCAAAAGCTACGGAAATAGTAGGAATTACAGCATTGATAGGATTAGTAGCCCTATCAGTATACAGGTCAGTATTAACAGCGGTAGCATTAATACTAGCATTGACAGGAGTATTAATAGCAGAAGTAATAATAGCAACAACTGCAGATTAATATTAATAGCATAGGATCTGTCAGCAGTATTAATAGTAACAGCGTTGAGTACTAATAGTACATAATGTAGTATGGAACACTACTACCAAG
This sequence comes from Pogona vitticeps, assembly GCF_051106095.1. NCBI lineage: Eukaryota > Metazoa > Chordata > Lepidosauria > Squamata > Agamidae > Pogona > Pogona vitticeps. The sequence continues at coordinate 16,773,206 of NC_135789.1, read as the reverse complement.
GTGTTAAAACTGACAATACCAATTTAGAAAAAGAGAGAAGAAAAATAATACACCTTTTTTTAATCTCTTCTTGGTGTTACTACTTCACTCCACCGCCCTGAGGCTACGCTTCTGATATCAAGACAAGGGCTGGACTTGATGATCTTTAGGGTCCCTTCTAGCTCTACGCATGATTCTAAGATGATGATGATGATGGATATTTGCAACCAGAGAGCCCCCAAACACATTTCGAGCTTTGGATTGTAATATTTATAAGCAAACGTTCCTAAAATACACAACAGATGGCTGGCCATTAGAAGAAGGGATTCCTTGAATGCTAAAAGATGCCCTGATCATCACAGCACCGCCGTTTCACACCTTCTGCAGTCTGTCCGTCAGTTCACTTTGTTTTCTGATTGGCTGTTGGGAGGTAAACACGGGCCTCTTTTTTGCAGAAGTGAAACGGCATCTCCGGAACATTAAAATAAAAATGAAAGAGAAAGGAAGGAAATGGTCTTCGAGCAATGCAAAAAGGAGAACACAGATTAAGTTAAATTTGTAGGAGAGACAAGGAAACTTTACAAGGAAAGGGAACAAATTCAGTGAAAATAAAGTGAAAGGAAGAAGCTGAGGCAAAACAGAAAGAGGAAGGCAATGGCTGAGGTTCCTCCTACCAGTTTCTGAATTTTTTAACCCTTCTCTCCAAAAGAAGGACCACCAGCTTTGCAATTAAAGATGGCATCAACCATGAGCCACTATTTATGAGCCTGACAGAGAGGTGCAAATGATAACACATCTATTAGTCATCTGGCCTGAAAAGGCCACACACCACCTTGACACTCCCGTGTCCCCTCTGGTTTTCCTGGGGTGTCCACCGGTGGTAGCCTTCAACCTCGGTCAGTCGTGCTCAATGAATTTTGAAACACCTCCATGTGAAATATATATATTGACAAATGTCCAAAGATGTGGTTTCAGAAGCACTTCACTGGGAACGCTTGCCAATTGCAGTGGGGAAACATATTTCATCTGCCGGGTGCCACTGCAGAGAAGGCCCTGCTTGCAGGCGTTCTTCTATCGCAGAACAAAAAAAGGAAGAGTGATCCAAACTGTCACCCATCCGTTGGGCTCAACACCCTGGGCAGCTGCTCTAAAGGGCGGGCTGAAATCCAGGGCGGACGCCCAGCTCCCGACAAGGAAACTGCCAGCCGGCGCCAATTCCTGTCATCTTCAGCTGTCGTGGGGAAAAGACCTCCCTTCCTTAAAACATCCAAGACCTGGTGGGTCCATCGGCGTTGGCGCAACTCAAGAAAAGAGACCATGGGTCTCTCTCCGTCTGTGGCCAAGTTCTGATCTTTTAAGTCAGCCGGAGAACTGGAAATTTAGTTTTTCATGGGAGGGGCCTCTAATCTCATCCCCTGAATCTTTTTTGACTTTCTCGCCCAGAATCCCTTCCAGATCATGTCTCTTCCCCCCCGCCCCCGTGTACCTGGCTGCGGAGCCAGAGGTTGGGAATTCGAATCCCCCCACTTGACAGGTGCCAGACTTGATGTTCTACAGAATCTCTTCAAGCTCGGCCATTCTATGATGATGAGGATTACCACCACAGGCATGCCATCAAAAGAAATATTCCACAAAAATCCAGCCATGTCCATGGCCTCTTCACATTCTCTCCTCCTTCCCTCGCTTGGCCTTCCTCTCTCCCACCCGTCACCCTCTTCATCCCTTCGCCACCACTCATTCACGGTCACCATGGAGTCTTTTCCATGGCTGCACCCATTATTCCCCCCCCCCGGCCTCCCGTCTTGCACTTTTCAAAACATCCGGCCGCACATGCCCCCATTTTTGGTCGCCAGCAGGTAAATGTCATTTAAGTGCTTTCTGCAATTAAGGCTTTGGGGTTTCGCGGCCGGGCAAAAGGGCTTGGAAGACAAGCAATGTTTCATCACGCATGGCCAATCTGTTATGTTTTTCGTCCCCCGCATCCCGATGCAAAACAGGATCTTTTCTTTTCATTTCCTCTCCGGTGGAACGTTTTTCCAGAAGGGTGGTCGGAAACCCTTGGTGAACGCCCTCCGACTTTCTGCCGGGGCCAGTATAGTATTTATTTCTCATTGACCCATCTATTAAAACCCCATTAAAATGACAGCCCTTCCTCGTGTGCCATTAAGCAGAAACAAGGATACCGAATTTAGCCGTTCGGCAGGGGGGATGTTTATAAAAAGAATATTTATGCGCTGAGAAACCGAGACTTTTGACTTGACGGAAGTGCGTTTGTGCATCTGTTCAGGCTCGCGGTAAGAATTAAAATTTGAGTTGGTGTTTTTGAAAGACGTCTGAAGGAGGCAGAGCAACACAACAGCCATTCTGAAGCTTTTTTTGTGTGGCCCCGGACAAAAAGACAACAAGAACTACAGGCCAAATCCAGATTTTGTAAGTCATATAAAGGACCCTATAGGGTGTAGGGTGAAGTCGGTGGCCCCCTTCAAATGGGCCCAAAGCCCTCATGGAGCCATAAGACCGCCCCCCCATGAGAAGGATTCCAACAGAGGATGATCAAAGCACTCAGTATATTTAATTATGTCGCTAGCTAAAAAATATGAACCCAATACATGCAAAGTTGCTTCAGTCAATGGAAAAAAAATGAACATTCTTTAGGTGAGAGAGGAAAAGCATCAAAAAAGCAGGGAAACAGGGTTAAAAGAGGGCTCAATGTGGCCCCTCGGGAAAATGGCACTAAATTTGCACAGTGGTGGATTAGAGTGGCATTAAATTTCACCCCTTTTGGGACAATCCTTCTGGTGGCAAAGATAGAGCTTCCAAGAACAGTAGCAGTCTATCTCAGGGATAAGAACTCTGAGAGAGAGGCAGAGAGGAGCTTGGTTGTGTTGCCTAGGAAGGTTTACGACCATCCTAGAGGAATAAAGTGCAAAGTTCTACATCTAAGAGGGAAACACCCAAATGCACCATTAGAAGGTGGGGGATGCTTGGAAGTGTTGTAGATCAAGAGCTGAAGATGAGCCCACAGGGTGATGTGGCTGCGAAAAAGGCCAATGCAGTTTTATCATGCATTAACAGAAGTATAGTCTCCAAATCCCGCGAGGTGCTCGTTCCCCTCCATTCGGCACAGGTTAGGGATCCTTTTGAATCCTGTGTTCCAGTTCTGAACACTGCACTTCAAGAAGGATGCTGACAAATTGGAACAAGCTCAGAGGAGGTCAACAAGGATGATGATCAGGGGGCTGGAAACCAAGCCCTAGAAGGAGGAAAGACGGAAAGAACCGGGTGGGCCTGTTTAGCCTTGAGAAAAGAAGGCCGAGGGGAGACAGGAGAGCACTTTTCAAAGACTTGAGTGGGAATCCTACAGAGAGGCAGGATCTGTCCTCCATCATTACAGAGTGCAGGACATGTGATCATGGGCTCAAGTGACAGGAAGCCAGATTTCAGCTGAATATCATGATATGCAAGAACAGGTGATACCTTTAATTTCCTGTTAGAGCAGTACGACAATGGGAGCAAAGACATCAGGAGGCGGTGAGCGCTCCGACATTGGAGGCCTTCAAGAGAAAACAGGACCACCGACCATCAGATCTGCTTGGATTTGTATTCCTGCCTCGAGCAGGGGGGTTGGATGTGATGGCCTCCGAGGCCCCTTCCCACACCATGACTCTACGATTCTCTACCACCAGATCCTTGTACTTAACATGTGGGATCCCGCTACAGTGCCCTTCTTTGACCTCCCCTTCCCTCACCATGTTCTGAAGAAACTCGGGTGTCCAACGGAGGTGGCCGGCGGCGCTCCCTCTTTCGTGGGTCTGGGGCCGATGCCAAAAGAAGGCTCTGAACGAAAGCTGCATCCAGAGGAGAGCGCAGTCTCTCCATGCAGCCAGGCTGGCTTTAATTGGATCAACCGTTCTTTCAAATCCTCTTTCTCCCCGGGGGATTCGTCCTGATACAGCTGAGGTTTCTTGTGCATTTGGATGCCATGGAGACTGCTGGGGCTTTGATGGAAAGACAAATGCACAGCGCTAGACACCGGAACGGAGGCCAACGAGCCACCTCCCTGCCTTGCTCTCGGAGAACATTCCATGTCATCAGAGCCATGCAACCAATGACGGGTTTCAGCGTTCTTGCACAGTTCCAACTTCAGGAACACACGGAGCTCCAGAGGTGTTCTGGCCCAGGACGATAGAGACACGACAAGCCATAGGAGGCTGTCGTTCCCATCAGAGGTCTCAAGATAATGTCTCAGGAAGACGAAAGGGAGATGCGATTTCCGGAAAGACTGAATCCACTCACGCCCTGGAATGTTTATGGACATTCCGTGGCACCACCAAAGTCCGATGAGTGATATTGGCTTCTAAACAGATGAGTTTCGTTTTTTTTTTCTCCTTTTAAATGCATACGTCTCATACAGGTTTGCCTTTCCCTCAGAACCACCAATCATTCAAGAATTCTGTAAGGTTTTTTTTTTGGTTAAGATTTCATTGGGGGGGAACAACAAACAGCTGGGAGATATCTCACTCCACAGAGAATCGGATTTGAGACGTCAGATTTGCACCTCCGGCCCTCCTGCCGTTGTTTAAAAATGAAAAAAAGTGAGAACAGAAGCTCCCCCTTTCAAAAACAAAAAACAAAAAACAAGAAACCACTTCTTGGGAGGTATGATTCCTGGCTAAAACAAGGGCCACCGACTTTTCTGGGAATTGGAAATGACTCTTTAATCCCTTCATGTTGAAAATTAGAGGTATGGTCTTGGGGTGACTAGGAGGTGGAAAGTAGGGTGAATGAGAAACAGGGGATAAGAAATGGGAGTTGTAGTTGTTATGTGCTGACAAGTTGCCTCCGACATATGGCGAGCCTGTGAATGAGCGATCTCTAAAATATTGTCTCATGCGGCTTCCTTTAGGGAGTCGGTCCCTCTCACATTTAGGGCTTTCCTCTTCTCCTGCCACCTTCTGCCTTCCCCAGCATTCTTATCATTTCAAGACACCCCTGCCTTCTCAGGAATGCACACCTCTGCACGCCCACAAAAATCTCTGCAGGATCAAACCCAGCCAACCCGGGGTGGTGGTGGGAGGGAGGGTTTCCGTCTCATTAACCGGCATCTTCTCTGCCTCGTCTCTCTTGCTTTGACGATGCTGCATATCGGGAGACGCTTGTGCTCCTAATGAACCACAGTCACACGGAGAGGAAGAGATATTTGCTTTTGATCTCCACAGCGAAGATGAACGAGGCTGACTTCGTGGGGGGAAGACGGAAGAGACCACTGCTAAGATTACTGGTTGCGTCTCGATGCCCCCCCTTTTTTGGTGGGAGAGATTTTTAATAACATCTGGATGTTAGAAGCGGATACAGGAATGCCAAAGAAATCCAGCTCCCAAATAGGACATTTGTTTTGTGTGGACTACCATGCCCCAAACATCATGAAGGGTTCAGGGTCAGTTATCTGAAAAAGTGATGTTCATAGATTTCGTAAATATCCAGCATTATTCCGACACAGCCCAGGGGTGGTGCTCTGGTTACGAAAAGCTCTTAATCTGAAATTCTCTGAATCCCTTTCGTATCTCCCTTCTGTCCACTATGTGCTCATCTTCGTTTCACACCTCCACAAAACCGGTGTGCGTTTTCTACACTTCTTTTCCACAAGGCCCACTGTTATTTCCATATTTTCCTGTTGGACAAATCTGGGTGGGTGTTTTCCCAACGCCAAACCGTTTTCAGTGTGGGCTAAAAGATATTCACACCTGCTTTTCCTCTGGATTCCCCCTTTCAACCTAAGTATTTTGAGTGTTCACTTTTTCCCTAGTGCGCTGGCCATTTCATGTGTACGAAATACCTTGCACCCCTCGTCCAACCTTGAATAATTGGGAAACAAGACAAGCACAGTTTGGCTGTGGTGTTCAAGAATGGCTCCTTTCAGTGAGAATCTTAAAACCGTCCAAATTATTATCTACTTTTAATTGGCATGTGTAAAACATAGGGAAGGCCAGCAAATGACAAATCTGTACGGGAGTTACAGTGTGATCTAAGTGCTATAGCACTGCAGCACTACAGTGCACATTCAAAGAGAGAACAGCGTACATGTCGAGTGGTCGGCAGGGCGGTTCCACCATGAATGTTGTTTTCTGTCTTAAGGATTGCTATAACTGTGAGTCTAGAATAAACCCAAATCTGAACACATGGAGCAAGAAATAAGCCAGCTTCATTCATATTTACTCACTCCTCTGTTTCTTATTCCAGGTCCATGCTTATTTCCGCATTTTTTTCGCGACAGATGCATTCGGATTGGCACATTCCCCATTGCCACCGGAGTATGTTCGGCATGGGCATAAACATTCATTGCTGGCGTTTAAGCAAGCCAACTCAAGCTTGGTGTCAACGACAAGGGAAACTTGATGGAAATTCACACCCGTTCGGCAATTCAGATCACAGTGTACCGAGACCTCTTCAGATCTGGGGACTGGAATAATCTGAGATTCTGAAGCTCTGAATGCAAGAAGGGATTTTAATGGTGTGTCCAATTCATAGAGCCTTAAGCGCATCAGGCTTTAAAGCTGGATTTTGAGGCCTTGCTCATTGCTTACAGCAAAAATAAGGCCGCCACCTTTTTCCTCCCAGAAGGAAAAGTTGTAAGAGAGTTATAACGGGAAAATACCAACATGAAAGCCGTTGTTACATCCCATCAAGTTGTTTGTGACTGATGGTGACCCCAGGAATGAGCCATCTCCAAAAGGTCCCGTCCTCAACAGCCCTGCTGAGTTCTTGTCAGCTCAAAAGTCGTGGCTTCCTTGAGGGAGTCAGTCCACTCTGCATTTGGGCTTTCCTCTTTTCTTGCTGCCTTCCACTTTTCCCAGCATGATTGCCTTTTTCAGGGAATCCTGTCTTCTCAGCCTGTGCCCAAAGTAGGACAGCTTCGGTTTCAATATTTTTCCCTCCAGAGACTATTCAGGTTTGATTTGCTCCAGGATCCTCTTGTTCGTCTTTCTGGCCGTCCGAGGTTATCCACAAACCTCTCCTCCAGCACCACATTTTGAACATATCCATATTTTTTTTGCAACATCAGCCTTCTTCACTGTCCAGTTTTCACACCTGCACAAGATGATCGAAAACAGAAGGATGGAGATTGGAAATGGAAGAGTGTGTATGATCTTGGCCATGGTCTCCGGTGACATGTCCTTACACTGGGTGATCTTTTTCCCGTTCCTTCATTTCTGTCCTTCCGAGTCTCAGCCTTCTCAGTATCGTAGCAGGAGCATGCCAACATAGGAACAGTTGAAATGTGATCAATACAAACAAGAGTTTATCATAATTCATCAACATCTGCATTTTCTCCTTCAATATTTGAGATAGCAAAACAAACAAACCCAAAAGGTTTGCCACACAGTCTTCCTTCCATCCATCCATCCATCATCAGCTTCCTTCCTTCAATGCATCAGCTCCTTCTTTCCATTCATCCATCCTGTTTCCTTCCTTCCGTTTGTCCGTCTATCTGCCCTTCCTTCGTTCCTTCGTTCCTTCCTTCCTTCCATCATCAGCTCCTTCCTTCCTTCCATCATCAGCTCCTTCCTTCCTATCTCTCTCTTTCTCCATCCATCCATCCAGGACTTAAAATTATAGGCTGCCCTTTTCTTCCGCGAGTCAGCGGGTGGCCTGTGTGGATCTTCTTGTTTTTCTCACTCAATCCTCACAACAACAACCCTCCAAGGCAGGTCCCGCTAAGACTGTACGGATGGCCCAAAGTTCTCCCCTGCATGTTTCCTGGCCCAGTAAAGAGAAGAGCCTGGATCTATTAAAATACAAATCTCACCCTCTAACCACTGCACCACGGTGGGGGAGGCAGAACAGAGGAAAGGATGGTTTCCCCCCCCCCCCAATGCTGAAAGCTCGCCCATTTCTTCTGCAGGGTTGAGACTGTCTACGTGCCTCACAGTCCCTCCGTTGATTCCTTAATCTTCATCTCAAGTCCTCTTGAGTTCCCATCCCTCCCTCCTCCTGCCTTCTCCATGAAGCAAAGGACCCTCCACCACCAGCTCTCCCTTCTTCCCTGGCTGCTGAATATTGCATTGCTTCCTTTTTCCAAACACCTCTGGAGCGCACAGCTGCCGCCTCCCCCCCCCCGGCCCGTGCTTCCCTTTTGCAAAGCCAAAGTACGGCGATGCTGCCGATCAATATTTTTTTGAAGCATCCGCAGCTGCGACACACCTTCGCCGGCTACGGGCATCACGCTTTCCTCTCCCACTCTCCTCCCAGCCACCCACGCCAGCAAAGCCGGAGGAAGATCTGATTCCTTGTGAAAGGAATGTCATCGGAGAGCTGCAGAAAGGTCTTCTCGTCAGAGCCGTTTCCACTAAAGCAAGAGTAAAGCATTCACTATGTCCCTCAGTCCCAGCATCAGAAAAAGAATCACGGACTTGCAGAATGGGTAGAGGCCACCAAGATCCCATCTAGTCTAGCCCACTACAGACGCACAGGTCCCATGGCTAAAATCATGGCCATCATCTTAAGAGCTGCAAATCTGGAAAGGGACCCTATGGATTATGTGGGACACCCGGCAGGGGGAAATCCCTGGAAGGACAGATCCTGAAGCTGAGGCTCCACTACTTTGGCCATCTCATGAGAAGAGAAGACTCCCTGGAAAAGACCCTGATGTTGGGAAAGTGTGAAGGCAAGAGGAGAAGGGGACAACAGAGGACGAGATGGCTGGACAGGGTCACCGAAGCCACCAACGTGACATTGACCAAACTCTGGGAGGCAGTGGAAGACTGGAGGGCCTGGCGTGCTCTGTGGGGTCACAAAGAGTCAGACACAACTAAATGACTAAACAGCAACAAAATGCACAACCTCACACCTCACAGGCCTCATAATAATGGGGCCTTGCTACAGGAAGCCAGATTTAGGCTGAGCGATGCCTGCATGCCTTCACAGACAAGTGCACTCACGCATAAGGATAAACAGGAGCCCCACTCTCTAACAAAGACCCCCGCAGACCTGCCAGCATGCCTGCACACACAATGGCGGAGGCACCCAGGTGTGTGCTCACACCCGGGCTTCATGGGCCCATACGTACACAGAGATTCACACGGGTGTGTGCATGCCTGTGCATGTGTGTGGACACAGTAAGGAATCTGCGCTTGAACGCAGCTGTAGCATCCGCATGGAGGAATGCAGAGAGTCCCAAGGGTGCATGCAGGAAGAGAGGGGCGTGCCTAGACAGCTTTTCCATCGTTCTGCTAAAGAAAGCTCACAGGGGCTCCCGCCTGCAACAAACAAACGCTCAGCCCTGGCGACCAGTCTTTTCTAAGCAGCTTGCGCTACGGAAATGACACATTATCCTAATTGGTCGCCGTAAAAACCCCATCTTTCTTTTCCCTGGCAGAGCTGCGGGTGTTTGTAGAGGGGAGAGAGGCGGTGCTAGGACCACGATCCTGTTGGTGAAGGATGGGGGGGGGGAGTAATTCACGACCTTGGAGGAATGTTGTGCGGACAGACAGCAGAGTTCAGGTTTCAACACCAGGAGCTGCCAGGTTGGAGAGAGATGGTGTCCAGCAGAACGGACAGTTTCTTCACAAGGACGAGTTCCTGGGAAAATATTCCTTTTCCTTTTGTTCGCTCCTGGCAAATTGGGTTTGGAGGTAGACTGTTCCTCTACATGGAGCTTTTCATTTCGTTCCTGTATAGTCCGTATTTCTTTTACACAGCTTAGTAGAAACCGGATGGTCCTTTTCAAAAGGACTCAATGGGTGTTCTGTGGCTCTAAAGCAGTTCATTATCAATACAGACACTCTTTAAGAAGTAACTTTGTTTTGAGGGCCGATCACCTAGAATGTTGCTTTTTACAAGAGTGGAAAAATGGGAAAACCTGAAGCAATCTGTGCCCCATCTGCCCCATCTCTGGGCAGAAAATTTGTACATTTGCTTCACTCCGGAGTCGAATCTCGAATTTGGCTTGGGTTGGACCTCTCACAAATTGATCCAAATCAAACCAGTTTGCTTAGTCATTCGGCGCGTGTCCAGATCAGGTGCGTGACTTGCTCATAAAAGTAAAAGTAGCCTACAATGTAAGACAGCGTTCTGTAGAAAGACGGATTGTTGACATGTGTGCTGCCTGTCCATCTTTAGCCTTTCTCCAGGCAGATGGGATATTTTAATGCTCCTGGGTTTCGCTGGAGAATTCACTTCACAACTGAATCAGCAAGGCAGACGTTTTGCAACTGTTCGTAAAATCAGAGATGGAGTCAGAAGGGGCCTCTAAGGCCATCGAGTCCAAGCTCAAGGAAGGAATCCAACTCAAAGAAGGCCTGACAGATAGTGGTCGAGTTGTCTCTTGAAGGCCTCCGGCGTTGACGCACTTCGCCACTTCCCGAGGTCATGGGTTCCATTGTCGTACTGCTCGAACACTTGAGAAGTTTTTCCTGAGATCCAGTCTAAATCTGGCCTCCTGCCACTTGAGGCCTGGGATGATCGAGAACAGATCCAGGAAAAACAAAGCGAGCTTGTTTTCCGCTTAGGAGACAAGGTTAGGAAGTAAGGATGTGGAACCATGGGGGCAAATTACAAGCAAGGATATAGTGACTTAACATGAGAAAGAATCTCTTGATTAAGGAAAGCTGCCTGGTACTGGAAATGGCCCTCTTGAAAAGTCAAGAACCCTCCGTTGTTGAAGGTGTTCCAGCATCAATCACTCCAGCCCATGCTGGATAGCTCCAGGGTTCAGGTCCCTGTCTGCGGAGCCGACGGTTGGGAGTTCAAATCCCCCACAGGGCCCCCTCCTTGAAAGGGGACGGACTCGGTAATCATTAGTTTAACCAGGTTGGTTGGTTTCTCCATTATGTGCATTGTACCTCTTCATTTACTTATTTGTTTTATTTAAAATATTTTTATCCCTCCTTTCTCCTTAAAAAGGAGCCACCCTGGCTTCCTGATTTCATTAAATCTTGAACTTAATAAAATTGGAATATTTTGGCACAGAGAAACTACAGCCACCTCCAAGCCGTCCTCTCTTCTGTCTTCTCCCTGTAACCATAGTAAGGATCATCTGCTCATCTTGTGGGATCCTTTCTCACTCATAATGCTATATCGGGGAAATTTCAGATTGGATTTGTGTGCAGCATATGTATAATTAAACTCCAGTTTTAAAAAGCCGGGAGCTCGATTCTTAGAAAGGAAAACCCTCTCGTTGATGAATGTGGAATATTGTGCTTCTCTACCCATGATTCAGAAAATCAGGAAATGGCCCAGTATTGCTGCATAAGACTATGCCCATGTTGCCAGCTGGAAAATGGATGCCAAGCTTGCTATAGCAAAGGGCAGCCTGAACGTTGACGATACCAATGGTCAAGATGGTTTACATCTTGTGCTCATGACCATTCGCACTTGTCGAAAAACAGCCCTGAGATTACTTTGTGTTTGGGTGTTGTTGTTGTTTAGTTGTTAAGTCGTGTCCGACTCTTCGTGACCCTATGGACCAGAGCACGCCAGGCCCTCCTGTCTTCCACTGCCTCCTGGAGTTGGGTCAAATTCATACTGGTCGCTTCGATGACCCTGTCCATCCATCTCGTCCTCTGTTGTCCCCTTCTCCTCTTGCCTTCACACTTTCCCAACATCAGGGTCTTTACCAGGGAGTCTTCTGTTTTCATGAGACGGCCAAAGGATTGGAGCCTCAGCTTCAGGATCTGACCTTCCAGTGAGCACTCAGGGTTGATTTCCTTCAGAACGGAGAGGTTTGTTCACCTTGAAGTCTAGGGGACTCTCAAGTGTCTCCTCCAGCACCGTAATTCAAAAGCATCAATTCTTCGGTGGTCAGCCTTCTTTATAGTCCAGCTCTCGCTTCCATACATCACTAATGGAAAAACCATAGCTTTGACTATGTGGACCTTTGTCAGCAAGATGATGTCTCCACTTTTTAAGATGCTGTCGAGGTTTGTCATCGCTTTCCTCCCAAGAAGCAAGCATCTTTTTTTTCGTGGCTGCTTTCCCCATCTGCAGTGATCATGGAGCCCAAGAAAGTAAAATCTGTCACTGCCTCCATATAGATCTTACATTCCAGGTTCCTATACAGTATTTTTCTGTGTAGCCTCAGACTTTCCTTTTACTTCCACGCATGTCTGCAGCTGAGGGTCCTTTTGGCTTTGGCTCATCCACTTCATTAGCTGTGGAGCTACTTGTTCTTGTCCTCCGTTCTTCCTCAGTAGCATGTTGGACGCCTTCCGACCTGAGGGGCTCATCTTCCGGCATCATATCTTTTAGCCTTTTGTTTCTGTCCATGGGGTTTTCTTGGCAAAGAGACTGGAGTGGCTTGCCAGTTCCTGCTCCAGGTGGATCGCGTTGAGTCAGAACTCTCCACTATGTCCTGTCCGGCTTGGGTGTCCCTGCATGGCATAGCCCATAGCTTCTCTGAATGATTCAAGCCCCTTTGCCACGACAAGGCAGCAGTCCGTGAAGGGGTGAGGTTGTGCATACAACAGCAATACTGCTGAATTCAGATGGCCACCTCTTTTCTCCCAACAGGCTTCAATGCAATTTTCATCATGCTGGAAACAGCTGTCTTCTCTGAATTCTTTAAGTATCTCTGGTTTCCTTTGTTGTGAGCTGTGACTCTCACAAAGTTTCTACATTTCCCAGGGATGCACCACAGATCTCCCAAATCAGATGGGTCTAAATAAACCCTTCGAAGGAAATTTCAAATCTAAAATCCTTCCCCCCCCCCTCTATAAGGAGAGCTTGTACCTCCTCTTCCTGCTTCTTTTCGTGTTTGGGGATGTAAGATATTCTGATTTAGCCAGAATCATGGCACCCTTTAGTGCTACACCATTTCTTTGCTTTAGCGTTGATTTTTTGCTTACCCAGAAAATGCCCAATTTTGTTACGCAAACCTCAAAACAGCTTCCCTGCACTGTGTCTGTCATCGGTCGCATCTTTTTGCTCATCTTAAGATTCGTATCCAAATGCGTGGGAAGTGTCGTCGTGCTAAAATCTGGTTCCGGTACAAAATGGAACAAAAAATAAACCATGGGTTTTGGAAGGGTGAAAAAGATGCAGCAACTTGGGGAGCAGCGTGGAGATTAAAACCAGCACAAAGCAAAACAAGATGGAGATGATTTTGACACTGGGAGGGAATTTTAACAAGTCCAGACCTGGGAGTTAATGAGGGATCAAAACTCACCCTCTTGAAGACCCCTATATGATCTTACACATTTTGCCTGTGCAAAGAAGGGAGAATATAGCTTTCAGATCATCCCTTGTGGTGAAGACACGCTTGTGGAAAAAAAAAGAACTTAAATTTTTAAAGAACAGAACAAAGCAAAAGAGATTGATTTTTGCGTCTCTCTGCAACATATAGGTTCTGGTACCATGTTTCCCTGGAAATAAGACAGGGCCTTATATTAATTTTTTGCTCAAACACACACACACGAGTTTATTTTCAGGGGATGTTTGATTTTATTCATGGACAATTGACATTGATTCAAAGACAGTCCTGTCCTCTTCTTCTGGTTGCTGCACAAGCGTGGAGGCTGGGGTTTCACTTAATATGGGGCTTATTTTGGGAATAGGGCTTCTATGATGAGCCTCCTGCAAAATCTTACTAGGGCTTATTTTCTGGTTAGGTCTTATTTTCGGGAAAACAGGGTAGCTGCATCTGTTTGCTTACATTTCCTCCAATCCTGCCTTCTGAGGTCCCGTTTATGGTGGCTCTTTGCCACTGGAGAAATCCTCGGGCTGCCTTCGGGAACAAGGGGAAAAAAGTGACAACATTCCCTTAATGAAAACTAATTGCTAATCATTCTCCCTTTTTGTTTACTCAGGAATGATTTAACCATGCTTCAAGCTAGAATGAGCATCTTAAAATGTGCTTTTTGCACGAGCCCTCCCCTAGCAACATACATCCACAGTACCATAATGATCTCGTTCTCTGTCACCCCAACGTTGGCGAAAGAGAGAGAGAGAGAGAGAGGCGCGCAAGGGAGAAGGATGTTAACTTAATAGTGTTCATCCATAAAAGACACAAAAATCCATGTGATTTGCCAGGGAGATGGGAAAGACGCAAACGAAGCCTTCCCGTCACCACATTTGGTTTTACAAGACCCAAATTAGACAAGGCGGCTCGTTAGGTTTATAGCACAGAACAGCACAAAAGCGAAGCGTTTGTTGTCCTTGATTGCACCGCCTTTTAGGGTCAGCGTTCGGGGTCAAAATTGTTGAGTTCTTTTGTTCCGTTTGTCTCTTGTGTTAAGCCTGTGTTTATTTATTGGTTTTCAACACAGCTAATGAGAGCCAGCAGGGTGAACCCAATACTATGTTAGACTAGAATTTGGAAGACCCGAGTTCAAATCCTTTAAAAGGAACTTGTGAAAGGAACTTGGGAGTCTTTGTCACTAAGCACTAAGTAACGTAGCTTTTACTCGTTACATCTAAAAGGTCATTTCTGTAACTACTGTATGAGCTAAATCGCTGGTTACTGGAAAAGTAACTAGTTATATGTAGCTATACTTTTCCTAGTTACTGTTTTTGATCAGAAAACGCTTTTCCAAACCTAAGTGTTCTGGAAAGATCCAGAAACATATGCGTTTTGGGAAGTAAAATGTGTATTTTGGAAAGAACTATTTAGATTTGTGTATTTTTAGGGTAATGTTTGGGAAAATGTGTTCTGAGAAGAAAATAGGGTATGAAAGGGGTGTTTGGAGGGAAATAAATTTAGGGGTTTGAAAAAAGTGATCTAAGGAAATTACATCTCTTGAGAGACAACAGAGAATTAAGTTAAAAATGTATGCATGTATCATTGATTTAATAGGTCTAATCTTGTTAGGACTAACGACTTTAGCCTGTGCATGTTTGGGCAGAAAATGATTTTGAAATGTACTTTTAAAAGAGAATAGGACATATTTCCTTTTTGCATGCAAGTAAGTATAGAAATAGGGACGTGGTGGCACTGCGGGTTAAACTGCAGAAGCCTCTGGGCTGCAAGGTCAGAAGATCTGCAGTTGTAAGTACAAATCCTCGCGACGGAGTGAGCTCCCGTCGCTTGTCCCAGCTCCTGCCAACCTGGCCATTCAAAAGCATGTAAAAATGCGAGTCGATAAATAGGTACCACCTCGGTGGGAAGGTCATGGTGTTCCGTGTCTAGTCGTGCTGGCCACGTGACCACGGAAACGGCCTTTGGACAAACGCTGGCTTTACGGCTTGGAGACGGGGATGAGCACCGCGCCCTAGAGTCAGACACGACTGGACTAAATGTCAAGGGGAACCTTTACTTTTACCTAAGTATAGAAATACACATTTTTGAGATTAATATTTAGTAAATGTTTAGTAATATTTCTTGTTTATTAGGGTACCCATTGTGTTGTAGTGGACAGAGTGACGGACGAGGACTCAGGAGGCCCGAGTCCGAATCCTGACCATGCCACATTCGGGGTGTGGAACTGGTAAAACCACTCCGTAAACATTTCACTTATCTTGACAGCCCAGTTAGGGTTCCTGTAAGTCGGTTCTGACTTGGCGCAAGACAACGGGCGCGTCTTTATCCTGATTCTCTCTGGTCTTTCCCCAACAAGTTCAAGGTGACCTTCGGCAGCTCCATGCTTCGCCAATTTTTATGTTACAACCCTGTAAAGAGGGCCAGTCGGAGGAGAAAGAGGGACAAGTCCAAAGCTTTGTTGGCTTCCTGCTTTGGGCCTCACCTTCTATTTGTTTCCATCACACTGACACTTAATAGATTTTGCGACAATTCCATGGGAACCTTCCTGCAGAATTTTAAGGAAGATCGTCAAAGGCCATAGAAAGAAGACGGAGCAAACTTAAGAGAAACAAAAGTGGGATGGGTGCAGGGAGAGGCCGAGCCACACTTCCCCTCTTGTGATGCAATGTTTAGCGATAGACCACCAGACAAAAATCTGAAATACAAGATGCACGCAGATTTCAGAAACCAGACAAACCGTCCAGAACTCCAAAACTAGGTTCGCCTTCTCTCCCCCGTCAGCTTCACCAGCCCTGTCACCTTTTTCAAAGCATTGCCAATGAAGTTTGTTTTAAAACAAATTCACATCATAACACAAAATGGTTTGGAAGAGAATCTTGAGAATCCACACTGGGTGTGGAGGAAGATAACAAAGATAGCAAAGGATTTGTGGGAGAGCAGATGTTAGGATGGTCAAAAGATGCAGAGATCTTTAGCCTACGGAAGACAAAAAGGATTGTTGTTACATGCCGTCATATTACGATGCTGGATAGCTCAGCGGTTTAGGTCTTTGGCTGCAGAACGAGAGATTGGGAGTTTGATTCCCCCACTAGGCTTCCTTGACAGGAGCTTGATGATCTATAGGGTCCCTTCCAGCTTTCCAGTTCTAAGATGATGATGGAGGAATGACGAATCAGCGGCCTCCCTAACAGACCAGTTCAGGTCTTGCAAGCTCAAGAGATCGGATGGCACCCTTCAAATACCGAAAGGGGTCTCGCATAGGACTTGACTTGCTCTCTGTCGCTTTGGGAGAAGAGGAGGAAGAGAAGCGAGGTTGGACCATCCAACCCAAGATGAGGAGTAACTTCCTAACATCAAGAGAAGTTCAGGAATGGATGGATCATCCTGAAAGGTGGCCTCTTCTCCTTCCTGGAGATACCCCGACAGATTCCGAACAGTCGAGAGGAAGCTGGCCTTGCAAACTGTCGTAATTGGTGTAGGATTCGGCCAGGCTCGGCTTCGGCACAAAGTCAGGTCTCCTTGACCGAGATCTGCCTGTTTCTTTGCTTGTCACCTCCAATCTTTTCTCGGCCGTCCTCGGCCCAGCTCCGGCTTTGTGACGGGAAAGGCCAGAGGTCACCCTTTCATGCTCTTCTGAAGGACGCGAGGACCTTTTGTGCCGAACACGTGCTGGCATACACTCTGTTCCAGGGTTACCTCTAGTTGAAAGCCTTCAGGCTCCCTCTGGCTCTCCTTGTTTCCACCCCCCGCCGCGCGACTCCCTTGTTCTTGGTCTCTTCGCCACTAAGAAGACATCACGTTCCTTGGCTTGATTTTTCGTTTACAGAAAAAGAGATGAAGGAGGAGAAGGATACAAGCCAACCTCTCTCCTGGTGGCTTTGTAGGCTTCTTTAATGGAGGTGAGAGGTTCAACATTCAGGAGGCCCACCTAGCGGGCGGAGAGGAAGAGAAGCAACTGCCCTCGTTTCTGAGAAACAGGAACAAGGGACAAAGATGTAAAATGGGGCAGAGATCTGTTTCCCCTCCTCCTTCCTCCCTTGGCTTAGTTCCTCTCTCCCTTCCAGCTTCTTCCCTGCCTAGGTAGGTAGATAGGTAGGAAGGGAGCTAGTGGTGGAAGGAAGGAAAGAAGGAAGTTGATGATGGGTAGAAGGAACGAAGGAGCAACAACATTTTTAAAATGACTCCGACTTGATAATAATAATTTATTGTCATTGTAAGTATATACACAGTATACCATACAACGAAATTCACAATACAACGAGATTCAGCACTCAGAACCCACCCACCTGCTCCTTTTTTTCTGGGGGAAAAGGCTGATTTTCAACAGGGATTCAGACTTAGGCTTAGGGACTAGGGACTTGGTATCCAAGACGCCGACTCAGACTTTGGCCCAAAGATTTGCCAACATGCTCGGCTAGAAGAGAGCTGAGATTCCTTCCAGCTCTGTCTTGATGTAGTTTGGTTGCAGATGATGCGAAAACATTTGCAGTTTTTTTCCCCTTTAAAACATAGGAGCTTTTAGAGATCGGGAGAGGGTAGCAGGATGCTTCTCACCTATACAAAGGAGAGTATGACATCTGCTGAATGTGCTGGTGATGTGCTGTTCCCTGTGGACGATGGGCTACTTCGAGGCCCACGATCCTCCTTCTTCTGGTTCTTTAAACCAAATGGGACTGGAGAGCATGAGAAGAGAAGTGTCCTTAGCAGAGGCTTCAAATGCAGAACTGTCATCTGAAAAGCAACGAGTTTTGTGGCCCAGGGGTTAAACCGCAGGGCTGCAGTCCAGACTCTGCTCGATCCCCGAGTTCAATCCCAATGGGGCTCCCGACCTTTTGAGGTCGGGAAATGGGAGTCCTTGGATTGACACGGGTAGCCTGCAGAACTAAATGGCAAACCGCCCCGAGAGTGCTTTAAGGGCTAAAGGAGGGTATAAAAGCAGCCCCATTTGCTGTTGTTTTTTTTTGCTTTGCAAGAGGAGAGAAGGCCACACTCTGCCTTTGGGTTTTGCTGGGCAGACGGTGGCTCATTTCCCACTCTGACGTGGGGTTCTCTGATGGAAAGAAGCTTGCTCGCAGCCGTCCCTTCTCCTCCACCCATCGCTCCAGGAAAATTATGCCTGCTTGCCCGTGTTGCCGGGAGAGACGTGTCGCGGGCAAAGACGTGGTTTCCCTTTCCTTCTGCTTTCCAGTTTGGCTCCAGAGTTAGCCACGGTTGAGCAGATCTTCACAATCAATGTTCTTTTCCCTTCTACCCAAGCCGTCTCTCTCTCTCTCTCTCTCTCTCAGGGGTTCATGCCATCACATCACCGATGGCTTCAGGGCCTGGGAAACCGGGCACCCGAAAAAGGCTTCCCAGGGAAAGCTGTTATGTGTGTGCCAAGCCGTATCACACAGGGTGGGTATGTGTGTGTGTGTAGGTTTCCGAGAAGGAGGGTGATTTCCAAGGGCTAAAGGATCAAGGAAGCACACCTGAAATCCTAGTGTTAGGGAACTGTGAAAAAATGTATTCTAATCTGGTGCCTTCATTGGGAAAAAAAATTCACTGTTTCACTGGGCTCAGCCAGCAGCATTGGGTATGCTTGACTCCAACCACAATGGGGCTCCGGGGGAACCCAACCACTCCGGGATCCGGGCAAGCGCCACCAAGATCTGGGAGGGATCCACCCAGATGCCCGCCGATCCCCATGGTTTGGCATCAAGGCTCCATCCTCAATGGAATAGAAATTTAAAAAGCTGGGGGGGGGGAATACAGTGGCACATCAGGGGACCGGTCTTGTTTTCCTGGAGCGCCAGCCAGCCAGGGAACGAAATTTCAGGTGAGACATTCTGGAGAAGAATCAAATGCCAGTTTCTCCAACACGGCTCACGATCCGTCTGCGTGTCTTGTTCGAAAGCACGAGGTTGGCCTCCTCCTTCGAGCAGGCTCAGATCTTCACAAACCACGCCTTCCGTCGGCCGGTACAGTCTGGTCATAGGTGCTGGGTCTTGTAGTCGAAAAGCCTCAGGTGGCAACGTTGGCAAAGCCTTTGCTTGCCCATCGTGGTCTACACCAATCCTGTGGTAACATGAAACACACACAAGATCGTCGCCATCATCCCCAAGAGCAGAAATCAATGGACGTACAGTGAATTTTTCCACCTGTTCTCCACCCCACCCATCACAAAAATCCCATTGTTTTCATGTCCCATCAAGTTGCTCTCCGTGAGCCACTTCTGAGAGGTCCTCTCGCTAACAGACCTGCTCCTCTTTTGCAAACTCAAAACCTTGTGGCTTCCTTTAGGGAGTCGATCCATCTCACAACCAGCCTTCCTCTTCCCCTGTTGCTTTCGAACTTTCCACACTGTAACAATTTTTTCCCAATGAATCTCGTCTTCAATTCTGGAGCCCCCCCCCCAGCATCAACCACAAAATATGGATTTTTAAAAAGAAATTCTGGGCCAGGACATGGTTTCGCTATCAGAAAGCAAAACGGGCTTGAAAATCAAACCTCAGAGTCTGTAAAAACCTGTTTCTTTTTAATCTCATGTTAATGCTAGGGTGTTTCCCCCCCTTTCTCGGTGCTAATTACAATCTTTTAGAAAAATGTCTCGCAGCCAAGAAACTCCCTAGAAACCAGCCCGATTAACAGAGGTGATGCCAGCCCTTCCTCCCCCTCCCCTCAACACCCCCCCTCTCGGCTTGCTTAACGAAGGAATATTTATCCGTGGGGTTCAAAAGAGATTCAAAGCAGCCCTGCCTTTGAAGTCATGGTTTTTCTCCCCCCCATCAAAAATTATAATAAAGTCTCCAAAGAGCGTTTTATGGCAAGACAAACATGAAGCGGAGATGTGTTACTTTCTTGAAAAATTAATTATGTATTCAGATGCAAATATTGAAGAAACAAGGGGGGTAATGGTAATGTTGCCACTTTTGATTATATGACACAAAAAAAGAGAGAGCGGCTCTAACTCTATGACTGGTTTCCATGAGTTCAGACACTGGAAAGAGTTTTCTATACTGGCTGCTATTGTCTCCCCTTCCTTTGGGTCTTTTTTTCTCTTTTTTTCATCTGGCACATGAGTTCGAATTCCAGAGCAGCAGGGAATTAATATATAATTTTCAGAAGAAACTCTGGTCGGATTCCAGTGTTTGAGGGCTTGGGGGAGGGGCTGAGGGGAAAAAATATTAACGAGCCTACATGGAGAAGTGAAAGCTGTTTCAAGGTGTAGCTCCTGGTCAGAGCTTTGTGGGAACATGGTTTCCCATAACAGAACAAACTAAACAGGGTGGGCAGAGCCTGGAAGCTCAGAGGCGGGGCTACTTTAGAGCCAGGGCGGAGTTCTGGATGAACTTGGTGGGCGGAGCCTGAAGAGTGCAAAAGGCGAGAGGCGGTGCTCGGCTGCTGTTGGTTGGTTGGGGGCGGAGCTCAGAGTCGGTGGGTGGCGCTTAGGAGACAGAGAAAGAGATGGTGAGGGTCAGGCTCCGCCCTCAAAAGGAGACTGATGCTCCCAAGAGGAAATGATATTATTTTGGACTACAAATCCCCCAAAAGCCTTGACCACCCTGGTCCTGTTGAGGAAATGGCCCTAAATGTAATGGCCCCCTAATGTCTTTTTGTACAAGGAGATGGCATTCTGAACATGGAAGCTCCTTGTGTTCGTGATTATCTCGCCCAACCCACTCGACAGTGGGTACTCCCTAACCCACTGTCCACAATGGTGCCACACACAATATGGCCCCCACCCCCGTGCGAAGACAGCAAACCCTAGTCGCCTTCCAGCCAGGCTTTGACGGAGCTCTCCGAGGTCCTGAACCGATGAGGAGACGAAGCCTCCGCATCTTGGCCGCTTCCTGCAAAGTTCGGAATGAAAGCTGGAGTGGATGAACTGCTCCCGGGACTTTGGTGTCACCAGCTTCTTCCAGCTCCAATGCCCAACGACACCAACCCTTAATTCTTCACTCTCGATGTTTCACGGCATCTTCCGCCATCTCCCTTCCTCCAGTGGCTTTAGACTCTTCCAGAAAACTCCAAGATGACTTTGATCCCTTCTGCTCCGCGTCCGGGAGACAATCCAATATCTTTCCCCCCCTCCTTCTCCTGGTCTTTCCAGGTGAGCTTTTTTTCTTCTACTATTTTTCCAAACAGATGCTTTGAAAGATTAATGGGCTAAGGTGGGCGACAGGCTGGCATGCCGTTCAGGAAGGGTGCACCAGAGCTTTTTCTTCTGATGGGAAAATTAATTATTCACCACCCCTAGGACGGGAAAGGCAAAAGGAGGAGCGTGCACCCAGGCGGCGAGGAGACGGGGAATTATCTGGTTGAGAAGTCTTCAGAATAAACCTGACAGGACATCCTTGGAGAGCCCAGGGTGGAGGAAAAGACACATGGAACGAGGATCTCTGGAGGATGAAACCGGAGATACAGAAAAGGTCACTGCTGAGGATTAATTTTCTATATATTTCTCTATATCTATAATTTTCTTACTAGCCTGGATTTAAGATTGGGGTGGAACACCCCCAAATGTTCGATTTCTGGAAGCGAAATTTATCCTCCCCTCGAAAGGGGGTCCCCTTTTGTTACAAAAGTCCTGTGTCAACCCAAACTCCTGCAGCAGCTTCAGGAAAAATAAAAGGTATTCGTGAGAAGCAACGTTCTCCCTTTAAAGTCTTATTTTGCAACAACAGGGCATGTACAGCATAACTAATGTTTTACGAGGATTTCACAGCCTTGAGTTCCAATCTCCCATGAAATTTGACGTAAGGGGGAGCATGGGGCCAGTTCCACTCTCTCTGCTCCACACCCTACCTTGTAGGGTTGTTGTGATGATCCAGCAGAGGACAGCTTTGAGTTCATGGGGGGGGGATTGAGGTATTAACATAACAAAACAGATTTAAATACAAAATAAGGGGTGTTCGACATGTAAAGTCCCACCATGAAATTCATGAATGTCTTGGGAGTTTCAATGGATTGGCCGTCCATGCTTCTCGAAGCTCTTCCTATCGGCCACCTCAAAGAACCCTGGACTCTGATTGGATAGCCCTGGAGACCAAGACCGGGTTCGACAAGAAGACTATACTGCCTCATTTGGTGAGCCTGTGAACTGCAGGCTGGCAACCTTCTCAACCGAATAGTTCCATAATGGGATTCCTTCCACCCTCTTTGGTCATCAACTCTTCCTAAGCAGGAAAGAGTAGGAAAATCCTTCCCGATTCAGCGTGTCCTTACTTGAACAACTAGGTATTACCTGGGGTTCAACTATGTTGTCCACAGAATCATGGAGTTGGAAGGGGCCCACAAGGTTCATTGAGCCCAAAGAACTCAAGGCAAGAATCCGAGTCAAAGCAGATTGGACAGAGGGTTGTCGCAATTTCCCCACAAAGACCTCCAGCGCTGTAGCACCCTCCACCTTCTCAAGGTGATAGGTTCTGTTGTCGTACTGCTCTAGCAGCCGAGAAGTTTTTCTTGATATTCCGTCGAAATCTGGCTTCCTGTCACTTGAGCCCATGATGACGTTTCCTTTCCTTCAGGAGGATCGAAGACCAGATCCTGCCCTTCCTCTGTAGGGGCAACATTTCAAGTCTTCGAAAAATGCTCTCCTTTCTCCCCTCCATCTTTTTTTCTTAAGGTTAAAAGGGCCCGGTTCTTTCAGTTGATACAGAATGAGTCAAGGCCAGTCCCAGCCACCTGGGGACTTCTTTTGATTCAGGACGGGAGTTCATTTCAAACGGGCCACCAAACACGCTGGACATCTGGTTTTCTCCTTGACCTTGACCTCGTGGCTCGTTCTCAGATCCCAGTTTCTCGTCTTTTCCATGCAGGTGTAGGGAGATCAACCCCCTTCTAATCTTCTCTACCCTTGCAACCTGGAATATAAACTTTCTTTACCGAGAACCGGGCAGCGAAGGTCCCCTGTGGTTAATTAAGAGAGGCAGCTCCTTCGGGCAGAAACGAACAGTCTCTCCAGGAAAGCCGAACGTAGGATTAATACAAAATCTGCTGGAATCCTTTAGAATTGGACACCCGGAGCGGAGCCTCCTGCTTCCACACCCGGAGTTTGAAATATATTTTTCACTTACTCCCAGCCGCCAATACTGTTTGGGTTTATCCGCGTTTATCACGTTTTTTAATAAAACGTTCCTTTTAAAAAAAAGAAGCCATCTGTTGATATTTCCATTTTAATAACTCAGTTTCTTATAGGAGAGAAGGAATTGCTTCTCCCAGTCAAGCTCTCATATCAATATTCTCTCTTATCTCAGTCCTATTACTTGAGCCACCTGGTCAAGTTGTCTCAAAGGACTTGGACAAAGTCAACGATGGGGAGACCCACTCATAACCCTACTCTTTCACCTTCCCCCAATTCATATAACTTCTCTCCTCCCTCCCCCCCTTGTGATTCTGTTTTAGATTACATAATTAATCATAAAAGAACATCTTTCGATAACAGAGTGGAAGCGCCGGGCTTAAGTGGATAAGAATAACCAAGAGCATAAAACTTCACTGCAGAATGCCAGAAAACAGAGAGCTAAAATAACATTTAAAAATGCTATTTAAAAAGTATTACATCCTTAGAAATGAGCTAATATATATCATAAGTGGTGCTGGAGGAAACTCTTGAGAATCCCCTGGACTGCAAGGGGAACAAACCTATCCATTCTGAAGGAAATCAACCCTGAGTGCTCACTGGAAGGACAGATCCTGAAGCTGAGGCTCCAGTACTTTGGCCATCTCATGAGAAGAGAAGACTCCCTGGAAAAGACCTTGATGTTAGGAAAGTGTGAGGGCAAGAGGAGAAGGGGACGACAGAGGACGAGATGGCTGGACAGGGTCATCGAAGTAACCAACATGAATTTGACACAACTTCGGGAGGCAGTGGAAGACAGGAGGGCCTGGCGTGCTCTGGTCCTTGGGGTCACAAAGAGTCGGACATGACTTAACGACTAAACAACAACAACATCATAAGCAGGATCAATGCAAAACTCTTGGAGACAGTTCACATACTTTTGAATGGATGAGAAGCCGACCTACACTTTACCGACTCAACTCATGCAAGGAGGACCAGGGGGCTGGAAACCAAGCCATATAAGGAAAAGCTGAAAGAATCAGGCACATTTAGCCTGGAAAAAAGAAGACAGAGGGGTGATAAGATAGCACTCTTCAGATATCTGAAAGGCTGTCAGTACAGAGGAGGGGCAGGATCTGTTCTCGATCATCCCAGAGTGCAGAACATACAACCATGGGCTCAAGAGACAGGGCAGCTTTTACTGACAGGCATAGAGTCTGTCTCCGCTGCATCTCCGGCACCTACCTCCTGGGCCTGATCCACCCGGCTGGGCCTGTTGACATCACTGGGGTCCACGGGAAGTCCAGGTCATGAGAAGCAGTTGGGAAACAGGGGGAGCCCCGAATCGAGAGGCGGCACTTTTCGGGAGGGCCGGAAAAGCCGGGCGGTGGCAAGAGGGCTCCGTGGTGCGCCTGCTCCTTCCACAACCTCACCTCACCGGCTGCTGCCTGCGTTTGCAGCGCTGAAGCCAGAGCTGGAGGAGGCGCCATGGCGGTCAGGCGGTGTGGATGTTGGAGGGGCTGAATCAGCAGGCAGACACCCTGCAGGAGACTCCAGTCCCCAGCCCCTTCCCTGGCCACTTGTCCTCCACCCCCGTTTCTACCCCCACAAAGGCATCATCGTCATCTTAAAACGGCCGAGCTGGAAGGGACCCCTAGGGGGTCATCCAATCCACCCCCTGTCCAGGAGGCTCAGGGAAGATCTGAACTCCCAACCTCAATCCTTGAGCTATCCCATATAGAAGACGGGGTCCCAGTGTTTGACTGCCTCTCCCCACATCTACATCTAACCTGGTTGAGAATGGCCCTGATCCAGCCACTCCCAGAGCCTTCTTCCTGCCTGTTGCTTTTGGGTACCGCACGTCAAACATGTAGGGCTAAGGACCATCAGGTTAAGCAGCAGCTGATATCCTCCACTCGCGCCAGCCGTTGGAAACGGGCAGGACCCACCACCAAAGGGGAAAGGAACACAATCAGAAGGCAATAATGTAAAACGTACGGAGGCGAGCGGATGGCACACTCTGCCAGCTGGGTCTTCCCCCGCGGTGGGGGCAAAAACAGGCTTGAAACTCTCCGTCCCGCTGGTGAACTTTGGCTACTTGGACGGAGGAGAAACAATCTTCCAACGGCAGGCCTTTGGACCCATCGTCACGTAACTCAGGCAACAGGAAGGCTGAAAATCAGGAAAAACTTCTTAGCTGTTAGAGCGGTACAACGGGACCCGTAACCTTGGGAGGTGATGAGCGCGCCAACGCTGGAGCCATTCAAAAGAAAATCGGACAAACCCCCCCCCCCCCAATCTTTCAGCTCTGCTTTGACTGGGATTCCTGCCTTGAGCAGGGGGTTGGATTCCATTCCCACTCATGATGCTACGATTCCACCTGGTTTTACCTTGGTGTCGCAGCAATTCTTTAGGGCTTGCTTCCGATCACCCAGTGGAGTGAAGAGGGACTAGGACATCACGCTGGTTCTTTAGAAGGGACCGCCCCACCCGTGCGAATCCTGCCAAATTACAAGTAATGGGTGCTTTCCTGGACCATAAGCAGCTTTTTTGGTCCCTCTCTTCCTTTCTGCATTGTTGGCGCGGCAAAGCAAAATAGCTGTCAGGCTTAATCTCAGATGCCTCTGGCCTTTGCTCTTAGCAAAGGGCAGCCGAGGCCTCTCGGTCCCACCGCTTGTTGGCTCCAGATTTATTCCGAGTTAACCTCGGCCACGGCAGCTTTTCAAGTCACTCACCCACAAAGAAGCCTTGTGCCACGTCTACCCGTTTGTGGAGGGGGGACGACATGGGAAGGAACGCAGAGCAGGATCTGGGCCAAAAAGAGACGGGGGAGGAAAAACAAGAGACCACCATCAGCAAGAACTTTTCTTCTTTCTAAAAAGTAATTAGTTACCATTCCCAATACCTCACGAATACAATCGGCCGTAATTCTTAGAAGGCCACTTAGACGTTCTCGTGATTCACAAGGTAACTAGGTGGTTAGCTTGGGTTTCCTTTTTTTTGTTTTAATACTTGCCACTGGTTTGCCTTAAGCACATGAATCATTGTGTGTTTGTGTTAGATCCAGAATTCTGCAATGCTACTTTTACAAAAACCTCCTGCAAGCCACCGTGTTGTGCAGGAAAGACAGTTAATCCAATGCTCATTGGTAAAGATTTCTATTTATTGCTTTGCAATTTTGGAGGCTCTCAGGGGATCCTGGAGACAGACAATTTTGCTTATAACCACCAAACCTGTCCAACCCTAAACTAACACATGGGGATCTGCATTGTTTTAGAGGTTTGTCACCCACACGTTGCAAAGGTGACTGTGGTTTTGACCCTTTTTGGTTTCCTTCCCCGTAAGACACCTGCATGCCCCTGAAATGCAGGGATTTCCCAGCCGAGAGGGGCTCGACCCCAATCGCCACGGTCCAGGGGGGCTCACGTGCCCCCAACGTTTCTCTTCCCATTCCTTCTGCTCCCGACCTTGGGAGTGGGACGAAACGCCGGGGCAGCGCGCTGCACGATTCCCTCGGGTCAAATGTTAGCAAGTGGAAGCTTTTGCTCTCCCCTGCGATGTAATCACCCGTGATACAGAATGGGGCATATACCTCCCTCTTAATTAATAATGGCACTGTTCAAAGCACTCTGCATGCACGCGCTCTCTCTGAAAGCAGGACTCCCCCCCACCCCCGGCTTGGTGACTTCATGCTTTTAATTACTAGCTGCCTCCAGCCGAGCAGGACAATAAACGACCCAGCATTCTCCTTCTCCGCATTACCTGCTCTCAGCCCCTCCACCACCACCCCCCAAAGGAGCCTGCAAGGCCACACGGAAGGCCATAAATCTCCAGTCTTGCTTCTACACTCTGGCCTCCTGGAACTGTAATGATTAGCGCCTGCTCGGCTTTGATGCCCAGCGAGTTCCTCTGATGACCGATCACGCTGGTACTCGCTAAGGTCTCCCTTAGATTTGGTTTGCCAACCATCCCGAGACACATCTTCCTGTCGCCTCTTCAAAAATGTCCTCTCCGGAGTCCATTTGTACTGTATACCTTCCAAGATGATCTTCCTGCCGTTCCTTCCAAGAACATCTTTTCTGTGCTTAGTCTCGGCATCAATTCCAAGAGAACCAGGCTTGGCATCCGTTTCTGTTGTCACTTTCCAGACACCTCTCCTGGGCGTCCTTTCTCTGCGTCTCTTCCAATGCCATCTTCCCGCCGCCCTCTCCAAGTTCATCTTCGTGTCCTCCCTTTTGAGAGGAAGGTCCTCCCTTCTGGTCTTGCCGCAAGGAAACCAAGATGCAACACACGTGTGTGTGTGGGGGGGGGGGCCTGGACTCTTTGTGTGTATATGTGTGTGTGTTTGGGAGACATAACTGAGAAAGAGAACCTTCCTTCCCCCACCCTCAAAATAATTAGAAATCTCAGCTTCATCTCCTTTACTGTTCACTCCCCCCCCCCTCCAATACAGGGCGTTTAAGGGACAGGTTGCATGAGAACCAATCCGACCTCCAAGAAGCTGGAATTACATTTGTCTGGTGGGTGGCGAAAGAAGGATGCCTGTAAGAAAAAAACTGGATATATATATTCCTGTTGTCAATCTGTAGATGTCTGGGGAGGAGGTATTAAGGGAAGGCTTTTCTCTTCCACCCACCCACCCCAGTCATCCTGCCCGGTTTGGGCTTCTTTGGGCAAGGGACGGGGGGGGGGATCAATGCAGCAGGCCTGGTGTGTGTGTGTAATTTCCTTTCTTACGATCAACAGATCAGACAATCGGGAGATAAATCCTCTCAGGTCTCCTCTTCCCTGGAGCGAGTGTGAAAGAGCTGTGTTTCTTGGCTCATCTGAAGGACAGAGAGCTTCGCCCCCCCCCCGCGCGTCATCTCGGGAAGTTCCCCCTTTTTTTGTGCAAATTGCAGAACTGAACCCTTGTGCCAAAAACGGAATCGGAAGCACCCGATGGGTTGTTCCTTCCTTCTTGAACCATCAAGCTGTCCTTCTGTGCCTGTGTGCACCTGTTGTTTCCAAAAGGGGAGGGACACAAACGCCGTTCAGTTCCAACAAGGTATCCATGCCTTGTCTGTTCTAGGAACAACTAAATTCTTACAGTGCTTTTAAGCCAGTTCAGACACATGGAGCATGCAAGCTAAGCAACTTTTTTATATACAGCAGCTATTGGGCTGTGGAACCAGAGGCTAGGAGTTCGAATCCCTCACTGTGCCTCCTGGGAGAAGACCCGGCCTGGGTGGCCTTGGCAAGCGGCACAGTCCCACGGTTCCCCCCCCCCAGAAGAAAGAAAAGGGAAACCCCTTCTGAGGACTCTCTACGAGGAAAATCCTGGAAATGGTCGCCATAAATCAGAATTGACGTGAGGACACATGGTTATCAGAGAGCCGGCTGGAGAGCTCCATGGTTTTGGCATCTGTCTGCAAAGCCAGAGATCAGGAGTTTGAATCCCACACTGTGTGCCTTCGGGGAGAACAGCCAGTCTGGGAGGCCTTAGGCAACAGCTGCACCGTCCCACGACACCCCTTCTCGAAACAATAAACTACTTCTGAGTACCCTCTACCTGGAAAACCGAGGAAAGGGTTGGCCTAAGCCAGAATCAACTTGACAGGACATCATGATTATTATATATTCTAGACAGGAGTTCTGTGCTGGGTCTCTCTCTCTAGTCTTCAAATGATCTCGTTTTCTTATCCTTGCGCTGGACGGGAGAAATCTTGCCGGGGGACCAAAAATTCATCCTTGCGCTTTCACATCAAAGCAGAAACGGAGCAAGCATCCATTTAACCTCCCGACGACATTCCATATGAGATCAAGCTCAGTGAAAGGATCATTCTCCCCTTAGTCCTACAAACAAAGCCACGGTCAGGATCCTGAACAGCGCGGCCCCTGCGATCAGAGGGCAGAGACGCACTGACCTTTGAGTCACAGGTGGAACATGGCACTGAATGCCCTACTGGGAGCATTTCATGGTCAGTCTTCGGGAACCCGCACACGGCCCAGCCACGCTCAAGCGCAGGGAACAGAAGGCAATTTCCCTAGCAAACGTCCTGACAGAGCCTCTGTCTTCTAAAGATCCAAGACTTCAAAGCGTATAAATATCTTTTCATCATTTCAGCCTCTATATAATTATCCATCCAGAGATATACAGAGAATGAGAGACGGGAGGGGGAGAGGCGACGGCAACAGCCAAACACCAAAGGAAAGAAAAATAAATCTAGTATTTACTGAACACAGTTTAAGGCGGGTATTTTTCTTTTCTTTTCCCCGTGTTCTTAATTGCCTTACAAAAAAACCTGGCTTACCCATTCTCTCTTGGCCTCTTTTGTTGAAAACGTATGCGCAGGATTACAGCGTTGCCTGGGCATCACCAAAATCTGGAGTTTTCTGATCGAGCCTCTGCGTTGGCACACCCTCGTTTCAAAGTTCCTTCCTGGGGATCTCTGGCTCGTTCTTTTAAAGCATCATCAGGATACGTTACTCAACAACAACAGGAAGACAAGGTATACAATGTTGTTGTTGTTTAGTCATCAAGTTGTGTCCGACTCTTCGTGACCCCATGGACCACAGCCCGTCAGGCCCTCCTGTCTTCCACTGCCTCCCAGAGTTTGGTCAAAGTCACGTTGGTCTCTTCGGTGACCCTGTCCAACCATCTCATCCTCTGTCGTCCCCTTCTCCTCTTGCCTTCACTCTTTCCCAACATCAGGGTCTTTTCCAGGGAGTCTTCTCTTATGAGATGGCCAAAGGATTGGAGCCTCAGCTTCAGGATCTGTCCTTCCAGTGAGTACTCAGGGTTGATTTCCTTCAGAACAGATAGGTTTGATCGCCTTGCAGTCGAGGGGACTCTCAAGAGCCCCCTCCAGCACCGTAATTCAAAAACATCCATTCTTCGGGTGGTCAGCTTTCTTTATGGTCCAGCTCTCCCTTCCGTACATCACTACTGGAAAAACCGTAACTTTGACTATGCGGACCTTTGTCAGCAAGATGATGTCTCCACTTTTTAAGATGCTATGTATGTTTGACATCGCTTTGCTCCCAAGAAGCAGACGTCTTTTAATTTCGTGGCTGCTGTCACCATCTGCAGTGATCATGGAGCCCAAGAAAGTAAAATATGTCACTGCCTCCAGATCTTTCCCTTCTATTTGCCAGGAGGTGATGGAATCAGTGGTCATGATCTTAGATTTTTTTTTTGCTGTTGAGCTTCAGACCATTTTTGCGCTCTCCTCTTTCACCCTCATTAAGAGGCTCTTCAATTCCTCCTCACTTTCTGCCATCAGAGTTGTATTATCTGCATATTGGAGGTTGTTGATATTTCTTCCGGAAATCTTGATTCCGGCTTGGGATTCCTCCAGTCCAGCCTTTCGCATGATGTATTCTACATATAAGTTAAATAAGCAAGGAGACAATATACAGCCTTCAGAAATTACTCAAACATTATCTCTTCCATTTTCCACAAACAAAACACTCCGGATGTCCTGTCTTGTCTTCTGGGCAATACAATGGATGGTAAACACCTGTACAGATCTTGGGGGAACACCCTTCTCGCCATCTCATCACTTAGCGAGTCCGATGATACATGATGGCAAAGGTACATTTCCAGTTCTTACAACATTGTCCAATAAATAAAACATTGTCCCCCCGAGCACACCAGTCTTTCAGCATCACACGCCCAAGTCATCAAGTTTTCGACGCTGAGCTGTGCCAAAGTTGATTCGTTTTCTGGCACAAACCAGAACAGGCCAAAAAAAAAAAGGGGGGGGAGGACAAAATTAAAATAAACAGTAACGACAAGACCGGGGATCTTGATGTCGCAAGGAGCCAAGAAATTTCATTGCTACAAGCAAACGTTTTGGGGACAAGTCACGGCATAGCGGGGTTGGGGAGACAACCGAAAAGACCAAAAAAAAAAAAAAAAAAAAAAAGTTCTTCATGTTTTTAAGTCTTTCCCAAAGCCCACAGAATGCCGTTTCTACATCGGCACTCAACATTCTCTGTACACCAGGCTCCCCCCCCTTCTCATTCTTCCTAACGCTTTGAAATTATTTCAGCAGCCATGGTAATAAGTGACAGCTCACCTTGGCAGCTGTCCTTAACTTTCTAGAGAGACTCTGATGCCTCAGGGGAGGAAAAAACCTGAATTGTTAATACCAGCTCAACAGCATAATGAAAGAGCTGACCGTTGCTTCCATAACCAGTCATCTTTCCTCTGCATTACCCATAATGGTTTAATTTCTCCTCGTTGTCACCCTAGCAGGCCTCATATCAGGTTTTCCTAAGGAAGCTTCGCATGTACTCGTTCCCAAACCATGGTTATCATGGTTTCCTTCAGGACCTCATTAAATACCTCTGAGAATTTGTTTCCCCTTTAAATGTGTATTTTTAAGGCGACAGAAAAGGAAGCAAATGAAAAGCTGTCAGTGCTCAATTATATAGGCACCAAAAGAGGTCCCTATACATCCGTTCACTCTTCCAGGCGAGGGTTGAAGGCATGGTCCATCGGTAAGCTGTAAAGTGACCATTCAGTCAGCCTCGGCTAGCTTAGCCAAAAGTGAGGACTGCGAGATACGGAGCCCACCACCATCTGGAGAAACATCACGCTCCCCACCTGCGTTTAGGGCAAACCCTCGCAAAAGGGCCTAAATCTAAATCTAAACCTAAAACTATAAAACTGAATCTAACCATTTTTAGATTTTGCTCAGGCATGGGTGGGTTAGGATTATATTTTGGGGCAGCTTGATCCTGAATGTGCAATTAAGACACCTTAGCTTGACAAAACATCTGCTCCTTCTGGAGACAAAAACTGTTCCTCGCCGATTTTCCCTTCACAGATCAACGTCATGACCCGCATTTTAAAAAAACTCTCCTAGAGGTGCCGCTATGTGGATCGAAGGAACAACGGGGATTATATCCAGGCAATAAAAGTTAGATGAGAGATGACCCAGTAGAGCTAATTTAAAATGAAGAAGGCGCCGACGCCAAATGGCATTGGGAACGTGCACTGTACAGTGTTACGGATTCTTGGTTCTACTGTACGATGCGGAATTTTAACGCGGGCAGGGATAGCGAAAGGAGGAATATTGGAAATCTCAACTCACTGCAGGACGTTGCGAATTTCATGGGTCACGGACAGGGTGGATAAGGCCCGTAGGACTCAAGTAGAACCCTTTGGGTTCAGAAGGTGAGAACTTGGCAGCCACATAACAGAGAGTGATGGTTGGCACCAATCAAAATAAAACGGGAAAAGTTAAAACAAAGGACGCCTTCCGTGAAGAACCCAACAGGGGGTTCGTTCTGGATGCCGATCCAAACCCAGCAAAGCCATGGTTGATCTCCAGAGATATGGAAAGGCTGGGGAGGAGACAATGCTGAAAGAGATGTGTTGGACTGGCATTTTCAAATGCTCCTTCGGGGCCCTGGATGCCAGGGAGGAGCCAGGAAGCCTCAAAATGAACCCGTCTCACTCTCCACACATATGTTTTTCCTCCTCACTGTGGTTCATCTGCGTGCCCATCACACCCACCGAGCACCCTTCTGGCTGGCATCCTCAGCCACCCGTGTTCTCTCTCTGCCTTCGGATGCCGCGTTTGAGCCGTCTCTGCTTGTACGAACACCACCTCCGGCCCCCAGCTGCCCTCCTGCTTCCTCCTCCGCCTCGCTAATAAGCTCGGCTGGGAGAGAGACGGACCGGCCTTCTCGTCTTGAGTGGCCAAATTAAAAGCCCGCCAGCAGCCTTCCCCGTGGCCGCTTGGCTCGCAATTTCTGGAGCGCCGTTTTTCAAGGAAGCAGGCAGGAGGTGCCAGGTTGATTGAGAGCCCGCTCCGGCAG
Organism: Pogona vitticeps; assembly: GCF_051106095.1. Taxonomy (NCBI): domain Eukaryota; kingdom Metazoa; phylum Chordata; class Lepidosauria; order Squamata; family Agamidae; genus Pogona; species Pogona vitticeps. The sequence continues at coordinate 16,740,183 of NC_135789.1, read as the reverse complement.
ACGTTAAAGCTAAAATATCCATCCATAGATCACCTAAAATCCACTTTTTGCCCTTCCAGGAATGAAAATAAAATATAATAAAAATCCAGGTGCAACTGAGCCTTACGACAGACAGCTTGATTACTCAAGAAATTGGGAAGCAAGATATAGAGATCTTTCAAGAGCCTAGACCTCATTGAGGCAGACCTCTTGTGCTTGAGCTGTTCCATTTCATATTGCAGGCTGGTCATCGAACGAACATCCCTTTAACAGTGTTTTTTTTAAAGTTACCTGGCTTTTGAGGCTGATCCAATTTATCCTTTATCCAACTCAATCTAAGCTCTGGATACAAACCAATCAGTATATTTATTTCACCCGGGAATCACATCTGACCTTTTTCGATTCAGTCCAGACCTCCTATAAATTGGCTCAATAAGGGCAGGCTGGTTTGCAACTTGTGCGAATCCAGCACATGGTCTTCCTCAAATCATTCCTCCTTGTAGCTTCTAAATAAAGAGGCATGTGTTATGGGTCTCCAAGTTGCATCTGAGTTACGAACGGACCATAAAGGGGTTCTGAAGGTTTTTCAGATGCTCAAGGAGTGGCTTGACTAGGGTCACCATGCTCCAGCGAGTTACCAGTCAAACAGGGATTTGAACGGAGGTCTCCTGAATTCCCATCTATCCAATACATCACGCTGAACTGTCATACTATCATGGAGTTGGAAGGAGCCTCGAAGGCCATCCGGTCCAACCCCCTGCTCAAGGCAGGGACCCAACTCAAAGCAAATCGGACAGGGGGTGTTCCAGTTTTCTCTCGAAGGCCTTCAGCGTTGGAGCGATCACGCACTCGCTAGGTCATTGGCTCCATTGTCCTACTGCTCGAACAGTTAAGGAGTTTTTCCTGGTATTCAGCTGAAATCTGGCTTCCTGTTGCTCGCGCCCATTCTGACGTGTCCTGCACTCTGGGAGGATGGAGGACAAATCCTGCCCCTCCTCTCGATGGACAGCCTTTCAAGCCTTTGGAAAATGCTCTCCTCTCTACTCTCCGTCATCTTGTCTCAAGGCTAAAACTGCCCAGATCTTTCTCTCTTTCCTCCCAGGGCTTGGTTTCGGGTACCACTGGATCGATCCACTTGTGATGTGTTTAGGACATGCTTAAAAAACAACCACCCAACAACGACATAGCAATGCATCTCAGCCGGGATAGTAATATTTATTAGCTGCACCGGAACCTTTTCTTTTCAGCAAAATGAATCTGCTTTAAAACAAGCTGTGGAAAAAGCATGCAACCCCCCCTCCCCATGTTTCCCCACAAAATCCCATTTCTGGGAGGTTTCCAGAAGCACCATCCAATGTTAAAATCAGGCGCCTTGTCCTTGTTTTAAAGCAGAAGTATGAGATTTGCCCTCCGCGGTCACGACTGCCCATCCGGTGGGCCACCGCTCAGCCCACCGGGAGGGTGGGTGGACCTCCCCAGGTCCCTCACAGACGTGCTTTGATCACCTTGGATTTCAACAACAGCTCCTTGCAAGGCACGTTCGAGGACGAATACATGCAAGGATGACCACGGCTGCCTTGAACCGGAAAGAAGACACCTGCTCTTCATAGGCTAGTCCTTCTTCAGGGAAGTTGTCCAGAATTCGAACCCAGATCTATACTGATCACACACCCCTTTTTTCCCATTGGGGTTACACATCTGTATTACGATTCCCCCCCCCCCCCCCGTCTTTCTCACTTTGCCCTGGTGGGAATTAATTCCTCCATTCCTTCAAAATATTTAGCATCTCTTGCCTGTCGCTCCACGGGAAATGTTTTACATACGAAAAGAGGGTGCCAGCGCTGTTGTCGCTCTCTGGCGCCCGGCTTGCCATTCAGTCTGGCAGGTCTAAGCCTTCAATGCGCTCCCCGCCTGCCTTCTTCACTTCCCATCAACATGACAAAGGGATCCTTTCTCGCTCCCGGTTCTACTACAGAAGGCAGGTTTTTTGAAATCATCCCAAAATCGAGCTGAACTGGGATCCCCCCCCCATATTACACAGTCTTTAAAAAAAACTGTTGCTCTCCCATTCCCCACCAAAAAAAACCCCACAACACCCCCCCCTGTGTGTTTTCTCTAGGGCTTCTGTATACAAGGGACCGCCAAGATGCTTGAGTTTTCCTTTGAAACAAACTGGGAGAGATTTTTTGCTTTATTCCTCCAACGCCATAGCTCCTCTTCAACCTCCTCCTGAATGACTGGATGGGTGTGCGGAAAAAAGCCCCCTTCTTTTCCATATTTTCGCCACAAGGCAAAGGTCGGGCTTTGAATAAAGCTAGCAGGACGTGATGCTCACGGCTGTTATTTGCAGTGAGATTTCCGGCACCCCCCCCCCCTTATTTCCTGCTCCCAGGTTTTCACAGAAGAAAGCAAAAGCCTTCGGGGAGCCCGGATTTCACGGGTCTCGAGAGTTCAATCCACGCTATTGTCAGGAAGTCAACGCCAACTTTGATGCAAAAGAGAGAGAGAGAGAGAGAGAGAGACCCTCAAATTTAAATTCCACCAAACTCTCTATTTCACGCTGCTTCCAAGGTGCCTCTATGTGCCAAACCGCAGAGGCCGGCTGTTCTGATCCCACCGCGGCGGTGCGGTCTGGACCTGGTTTTTCATCTTGACTTTACAGGGAGCTCTCCAAGGTGGGGAAGTCAAGCACTCCTTTAAAGTTCTGGACAAAAGCCGGAGCGGATCCACCCTTCAGCTGCCCATCATTGTGGTTTTTCTGCCGCTCCAAGGCCAACATGATTTTAATTCAATCTTAATTTTCATTGCCATGCATGCATTCACTGGCTGCTGTCCTACTTAAATGTTGTTGTAATTAAAGGGGGCTGAACTCCAAGCTTTTCCTCCTCCTTAGGAGATCTAAGGCGGCTTACCACTGATAGCACATTTTTTTAAAAGCACTATATAAATAGCATTATTGAAGAAACAAACATATATGCAGATTTTTTTTTTAAAAAAATCCAAGTTTAAAAACCTCCGGAAAAACCTGGACGTTAAAAAACCAGCATTCCCGAGAGATCGTACCGCTTAAAGGCCTGCCTGAAGAGGAAAATCTTTGTCTGACAAGAGGGGCGTAGGCACAACCTGGCTTTTTCGGACAGTACATCCATTCCACTGCTTGGGAGCCACCACCGAGAAGGCTCTCTTTCATGTCCCTGCCAGGCATGCTTGGGAAGGGGGTGGAACCGAGAGAAGAGCCTCCCCAGATAGTCTGAAAAGGCTCATATGGGGTGCTACGATCCTTCAAAGCCACCTGGGTCCAAGCCCTATAGGGTTTTTAGATAATAACGAGCACTTTGAAATGGGCCCGGAAACAGGCTGGCAGCCAGAGAGGTGGGAGTTACATGATCCCTCTAGCCAGCTATTTGTATAACTTTCATCTTCCTTCCAACCTCTTCAGGTACACCAAAAATGGAGACACTGCATGAATTCTATTATTAATCTGCACCTCCCAGTCAAATAGATTCTAATGAAATTCTAGCTTGCACTTCACACTGTCTCAAATTTATTCTGGCATTGTGACGTCAAAAGAGCCGTAACAATGTGCAGAGTCATGGTTTTTATTATTAAATTATCTGTTTAGTGAAGAGCTTTTCTAGACGTCTGGGCAATTGAGAGCTGTTAGCTTTACAAAAGACCAGCCTCTGGTGAAAACAGCTCGGATGGATTTGTAGAAATGAACCATGAAAGCATTTTTTTTGGGGGGGGGGGTGTCACGGCAGACCATCCTGATGAAGCCTGGCATGCCAAACTTTACCACTGTGCTGCCTCTTATATTCTGCCTTCCGCAGCTTTGAAACACAGCCCAGGCAACTGAATATATGGTTTCTAGACATGGACCGTGGTATCTGGAGATCTGGATGGGATGCGTTGTTTGATATCCTGTCTAAACAGATTGACTTTCAATCCATCAACAGGCCAGCTGCTCGCTTCCCTCTTTTTATTATTATTAATTTTTTTAAAAAAAGCGAAGCAGCTGGAATGAAAAGTACCATGGGGGAAAATGAAATGCCTAACTTTCAGAACAGGTAGCTAATTGACTAACGCAGGAACATCTCCGAGGAGCTCACCTGGTTCAGGTAAAGGGCAAAGCCGCAGATGGTGCTCTGTTTCATCCTCCATCCGGAGACGGTCGGGGGGAAAAGGCAAGGCAGAGCTGGTTACGGAAGCTGACTCAGCTGCACATATCTGGAAAGCCGTTTCTCTAGGGGGTGAGGAAGGGAAGCAGAAAAAAAAGGGAGAGGGGATAGTCAAGAAAGGGCTTTCATTAAATAAAAGCTACTCATTCCAGCAGAGGCATAATCAAATTGCAAACCACCCAGAGAAGGTTTTAAGCACCGCAGGGTGATATAGAAGCAGTATGCTTTCCTTTTGGGGACTCCGAATCTCAGGATTCCCTTCTCAGTAGAGTCACAGGCCAGGCCAGTTGGGGGTTTCCAAGAGGTGTAAATCCTCCCAAGTGATTTTTCCAAAGTCTGGACTGGCAAGGTGCCAGTCCCTGTTGATTTGGCACCAGTTAGGCCTTATCGAGAATCCTGTGTCCAGTTCTGGACACTACACTTTACAGATGCCAACGAAACGGAGCAAGTTCAGAGGAGGATGACAAGGAGGATCAGGGACTGGAAGGAGGAAAGATGGAAAAAAACTGGGCACATTTTAGCCTTGAGAAAAGCAGACGGAGGGGAGGTAGGATAGTGCTCTTCAAAGGCTTGAGTAGAAGGATCTGTCCTCCATCATTCCAGAGTGCAGGACATGTAAATATATGCTTAAGGGACAGGAAGCCAGATTTTGGCTGATCAGGAAAAACCTCTCAACTGTTACAGCCGTACGATGGTGGAACCCATGACTTCAAGAGGTGGTGAGCACTACAGCGCTGTAGAGGCTTTCAAGAGGAAATCAGACCATCGTCTGATCTGCTTGGATTGGGATTCCTGCCCTGAGCAAGGGGTTGGACTGGATGGCCTTAAGTGGCCCCCTTCCCACTCCACAGTTCTATGAATCTATAAGGAACAAAACTGGCTTCTTCTTTTGGCCCAATCTTCTGCTCTCAGAAACACCAATAAATACCTTCTGCAGAGCTGGGGTGGAATCTGGTTTGACTGGGTCAAAGGGAGACCTGCGGTGGCCATCTCTTGACTTGTAGTCATAATGATCCATTTTGGCTGCCAGAGCTCCCCCCCTCCCGGCTTAACCATGGGCGGGGGGGACACCAGAAATCGGAGGACAAAAGGAAGGCAAAGAAATCTCAGATCGGAGCGTGCAAGAGTTGCCTTCGTTCCACATTCACCCTGTCTCTTAACGTGTTTTTTTCCCGGCTGGGGAGTGTTACATACAGCACTGATGTTACCTGTCTGTCATGGGTTGGAGGGAAAGTTCCATCCTATGGGGAGTGGAAGGCGGGACATCAGGAGGAGGGGCTGTACTGTATATATATGTGGAGTTTGTGTGGAGAAGTTAGAAGAAGCTGGAGGAGAGCTGAGAGAAGAAGCTGGTGTGGGAGTCTGTGTGTCAGACAGGGTACTACTGTGTGTCAGTCAGTACCAACCTGATAGGTTCAGGTGTCTGTATGGTTAGCCAGAACTGATAGGTTCAGGGTCTGTGCTTTATTTAAAGGTGTTCTGTGTGAACCCAAACTGGTGTATGTATGATTGAGACTAAGCCACGTTACTGTATCTTATTCACTTGATCATTTTATTTTCCCTGTGTGTTATTTAAATAAACCTTATTCCTTTATTTGTTAAAAATCCATTCCTGGTCTGTGTGACTCCTTACAGGGAATGGTTGGTGGCAGCTTAGTGAAACTGTGGCATATCCCAGTAGGTCTGGGGTTGTCACATTGATTGGTGTCCAGCGGGTGGGATACGACTGGTCCAGTTGTCCAGTGGTCCAGCAAAGCCTTGGCAAGTGTGCCCAGAGCAAGGGGGGTCTAGTCAGGGACAATCTGAGAGCGCGTAGGTAATCTTCTAGGCTTACCTCACGGGGAGGTAGGCTAGTGAAAGAACGTGTGACCTCAGATTGGGGACTAGATTAGGGAGCTCTGAGGCAACCTGTTTTGGCGGGAAAAAAGCTGAGGCAAAGCTGAGTGAAGTAGCAGTGATCTAGCCTGTCTGCTGAGAGGCCTAGCAGAGGGGGGTGGACTCTGGCTGGCAACAGTTGCAAGTTAGTGCTGAAACAACAGCAGCAATCTATAGAAGGCTGGTTCTGAGGCAAAAGAGAAAAAAAAAGTGGTCGCTTTATTTTGAGGCTTGACTTTTGAAAGCAGCCTGTTCTGGGGGGGGGGATTATGCCCTTGACTCGAAGCCAAATGGCAGAAATGGGTGAAGTGAGGGAACCCCAGGTGGACCAAGGTTCTGAGGATGAATTTGGCTCAGTGCAGGATGACAGCACGGGAGAACAGAACCCAGAACTCAGAAAAATGCTCATAGCCCAACAGCATGAACTGAGGATGAGGCAATTGGAAATGGAGAGGGAGAGAGAGAAAATTGCTCTGGAAAAAGAGAGGATGGCGTTTGAGTTAAGAAAATTGGAACTGATGAATCAGAACAATAATAACAATAGGGATTCTGAGGTGGGCCAATTGTCTAAAACTGACCTGAAGAAATTCCCTGTGTACCACAAGGGAGATTGCCCTGAGGTGTTCTTTTCCCTCGTGGAAAGAGCGTTTGTGGACTTCTCAGTAAGGGAAACTGAGAAGATGACCATCATGCGATCTTTAATCAGTGGCAGCCTGGCAGAAGTCTATGCAGAGATGCCAGAGGAACTGCTAAAAGATTTCGCAGAGTTTAAAAAACTGGTGTTTGCCAGACATGGGATAAATGCGGAACAGCTGAGGCAAAGATTCAGGTCACTCACAAAGAAACCAGAGCAGACTTTTACCCAAGTGGGGGCCCAACTGGTGAGGCTGCTAGAGAAATGGCTATCTCAGGAGGGGACAGAGACCTTTCAGCAGCTCAAAGACTTGATAGCGCTGGAACAGTTCTATTCCGTCCTGCATGGGGAACTGAAATTCCAGGTGAGGGAAAGGAAACCAAAATCTGTGGCAGAAGCAGCCGGGATCGCAGATTTTATTTCCCAAATAAGAAAGCCCTTGGGTGAGGGGAAAGCTATGGGGAAACCTAAAGAAACCTACAGCAAGTACTCTCAGGGACCAGGAAAAAGCCAGCAAGGGGGAGGGGCCCATGGTGAAGGGAAGCCCTCAGACATGAAACCAAGACCTCAGATTTTGGAGGGAAAACCAAAACCAGATGAGAAAGACTCAAAATACAGCAGAAAATGTTATTTCTGTCAAGGAAAGGGCCATCTAATCTCAGAGTGTGAGAAATTAAAGCAGCTAAAAGGAAATGTGCCTCATGATTTGAGTGGAACCAAGCCAAAAGCTGTGTTCTGTGTCCAGACAGAGCAAAGCTCCTTGTCACTGAGGGAGCCTGTTGCCATGGCTACTCAATCTGGAACAGTTACATCTGCTGATCAGGCTGAGGAAAATGGTCCTCTTGTGGAGGTCAAGCGCTGCTTACTAGTGAGAACAGATTCGCAGTTGTTTGAAACAGCAGGGGTGGACGTAGGAATACTTGACCATCAGTATAGGGGGCTAAGGGATACTTGTTCCCAGGTGACCCTGTGCCATCCAGATATTATTCCTAGGGAGTATGTAATCCCGAATGAGAGCATAAAGGTGGCAGGGATTGAGGGACAGGTGATCTCGCTGCCAGTAGCTGAGGTACCTGTGAACTTTCAAGGCTGGAGGGGAGTTTGGCGGCTAGCGATTTCATCGACTCTGCCAGCAGCCGTGCTCGTGGGAAATGACCTGGCTGAACATGTGAAACGGGTGCTAGTGATTACACGCTCACAAGCCACCACGGGGACAGTTCAGGGGGGTACTGGAGAGCCCGAGACGGAAGCAGAGGGAAGTTCAGAAGCTGTGGTGGAAACCTTAACCACAGACAGCCGATTTGGCCAAGAGCAAAAGGCAGACGCCACTCTCCAAAAGTGTTTTGAACAGGTGACAGACGCCCAGCTAACACCTGAAACCCCAGTGAGATTTCGAGAGAAAAAGGGAATTTTATATAGAGAGACCCTGAGGAATATCTCAAAAGGGGGAGATGGGATCAGAAGTCAGCTAGTGGTACCTGAAAAGTATCGCCCCTTGATCTTACAAAGGGGGCACTCTGACATGTTTGCTGCGCACTTAGGGGTGAACAAAACACAGCAGAGAATCACACAGAATTTTTACTGGCCTGAAATAGGGAAGCAGATCAAGGAGTTCTGTAAACAATGTGATGTGTGTCAGAGGCAGGGGAATAACCGTGACAGGACCAAAGCAAAGTTGTGCCCTTTGCCTGTGATTGACACTCCGTTCAAATGCTTAGGGGTGGATATTGTGGGACCTTTGCCCAAGGCCACAAAGAGGGGGAACAGGTTCATTCTCACCATTGTGGACCATGCCACGAGGTACCCTGAAGCCATTCCCTTGACTAACATTGAAACTAACACAGTGGCAGATGCCTTGGTGGGGTATATGTCCAGGATGGGATTTGCCTCAGAAATAATCACAGATTTGGGCGCGTCGTTCACATCAAAGCTCATGAAACGGTTATGGCAAATCTGTGGAATTAAACACAAGGAAACCACTGCCTATCACCCTGAAAGTAATGGGTTAACGGAAAAGTTCAATGGGACTCTAATGCGCATGATTAGGGCTTACTTGGCAGAGAATCCAAACAATTGGGACCAGAAGCTGCAATCCCTTTTGTTTGCTTATCGATCAGTGCCACAAGCCAGTACCGGGTTCAGTCCGTTTGAACTTTTGTTTGGGAGAAGGGTGAAAGGGCCACTCGATTTAATCAAACAAGATTGGGAGCAGATCACCCAGGATGACCCACAAGATGTGGTGACATATATAGACTCTTTAAGGAATGACCTAAAGAGAAACCTAGAGCTAGCAGCAGAGACCCTGCAAGCTCAAAAGGTCAGAAAGAAAGCTTGGGATGACCAGGAAGGCAGGGGGAGGCACTTTAACCCAGGGGAGGGAGTGCTTTGGCCTAGGCCCTGCAAAGAGAACAAACTGCAGCTGGGTAGCCCAGAAATAAAAGACTTGGGTCACATAGTAGGGGGAGGAGTGATCAAACCCCTAGAGGCCAAGATAGAAGCAGTTCGTGATTGGCCCAGACCCAACACCAAGAAAGAGGTCAAATCATTTCTTGGGTTGGTGGGCTACTACAGAAAGTTCATCCCGAGGTTTAGCGAGATAGCGACTCCGCTGACCGATCTGACGCGGAAGAAGACTGATGACCGCATCCCGTGGACCAGAGACTGTGAGGAGGCGTTCCAGAGGTTGAAGGAGGCCCTCATCAACTATCCAGTGCTGCGTGCTCCAGACTTCGACCGGGAGTTCATCATCTACACCGATGCGTCTAACAGCGGGGTAGGAGCAGTTCTTTGCCAGGAGGATGAAAATGGTGACCAGCATCCAGTGTCCTACCTGAGTAGGAAACTCCAGAAAGGTGAGAGACATTTGGCAACCGTGGAAAAGGAGTGCCTGGCCATAGTCTACGCGATCCAGAAGGCCAAGCCTTACATCTGGGGAAGACATTTTGTTCTGTGCACTGACCATTCACCACTGCAATGGTTAAAGACAATGAAAACCCACAATAGTAAACTTATGAGGTGGGCTTTAAACCTGCAAGACTATGACTTTGAAGTGAAGGTGGTCAGAGGGTCAGTGAACTGTGTTGCTGACGCCTTGTCAAGAAGACCCGAAGAATGAAGACGGCAAAGAAACCATGGACTATGTATATATTTTGGTGGCCAAAGGTTAAATGTACTTGTTTATTAAACATGCTTGGTTTGTATGAATAAAGGTAACTTGATGTATTGTAAATGGTAAATGTTTAAATGCCTAATTAATATGTTTATCCTAGAGTAAGTATGGTATTGTATGTTAATGTATAACTGTTTTTGTATGTTTTGGATCCAGGTTGTTTTTTGGTGAAAAGCACTTTAGCTTTCCCCCTACAAAACAACTTATAAAGAGGGGAGGTGTTACATACAGCACTGATGTTACCTGTCTGTCATGGGTTGGAGGGAAAGTTCCATCCTATGGGGAGTGGAAGGCGGGACATCAGGAGGAGGGGCTGTACTGTATATATATGTGGAGTTTGTGTGGAGAAGTTAGAAGAAGCTGGAGGAGAGCTGAGAGAAGAAGCTGGTGTGGGAGTCTGTGTGTCAGACAGGGTACTACTGTGTGTCAGTCAGTACCAACCTGATAGGTTCAGGTGTCTGTATGGTTAGCCAGAACTGATAGGTTCAGGGTCTGTGCTTTATTTAAAGGTGTTCTGTGTGAACCCAAACTGGTGTATGTATGATTGAGACTAAGCCACGTTACTGTATCTTATTCACTTGATCATTTTATTTTCCCTGTGTGTTATTTAAATAAACCTTATTCCTTTATTTGTTAAAAATCCATTCCTGGTCTGTGTGACTCCTTACAGGGAATGGTTGGTGGCAGCTTAGTGAAACTGTGGCATATCCCAGTAGGTCTGGGGTTGTCACAGGGAGAAATCGCTGGACACAACTTTTCCAAACTTCTCATCCGAGGAAGAAAGCCACTTTCCTTCCTTGGACTCAAACCTCTGCTTTGGGAAACACACCAATAAACAGCACGGAAGCGGCGGCGGCAGGCCAAACGGCAAGTGACGGCCACACGCCAAGAGATGGCCAGCCTGTGAGTCGGTGGAACGGAAGGCGACCCGACCACGCATGGTGGAAGGGGTTCTGCGCTCTTCCAGCAGCCTATGGCAGCGGCTGAAGCTTCTCCGGAACCCAGTGTCGGCACTCTCTCTGTTTCAGCTCCTTGGATCAAAGCCCCCAAAAATAAATTGACAAATGTGTCCACGCGATCAGAGCAGCACCCAGGATCACAGGCAGCTTCAAAACTTGTAGGAGGGAAAACAAAAGTAAGAAAATATGTTGGTCATGGTGAAGAAATGTACCGGGCAATCCTTTACTAGTTTCCCCGTCTTATTTCTCTTTGGGAAGGCGCACGGCTGAGCGGCTGACTTGACACCTCAACAGAAGGGCACCTTATAAGTGAGGATTTACAGTACTTACGTGTATTATTAATCATAATCTGAGAATGGCAGAACGGGAAGGGACCTTCGAGATCATGAAGTCCAGCTCCTATCAAGGAGGGCCAGCTGGGGAATCGAACTCCCAACCTTTGGTTCTGCTGCCAGAGAGACCTCAACCCACGAGCTATTGTCATCTTCGAACAGCGCCGAGCTGGAAGGGACCCTAAGGATAATCCAGCCGTGCTTGAAAATACTGACAACAACAACAACAACAAAAAGAACGACTTTTACAAGCTGAAAAATAAAAATAAACAGACACCTCATTTTTCCAGAGCAGCCTCTGGTCGCTCACTCCTTTGTCGGACAGCCTCGGCATAGCTTCGGCCATGTGCATTTCTCACTCGCCATTCTATGGCTTCAATTCCTTCCCTTCTCTCTTCCCCCCCCGCCTTTTCCCGGTGCTCAAAACCCATGTGGGTTTGCAAAGGGAAGGGGTGCCCTATTGATTCTTTGGCACAGATGTCGGCCCGAACTTCCAGAGTGTTGCTCAACACCGACAGCCAAACTTGGCCACCCTCCAGGCGACGGACAAGCCAACGAACACCCGTCCCGAATCCCAAGATCTGAAAACAAACCCAGGACTTTTTTTCTTTTTTAATTTTTCCGCCGGAGAAACAAAGCCAACGGATGGGACCAGAACTCCTGCAACTCCTTCCATCTGGCTACCTGCTTTCTCTTTCTCTAAATCCACTTTATTCATCCTCTCCACCCATTCAAGGTCTCATAGGACAAAGACGGCAGTGGCTTTTTGAGTTTGCTTGGGAGGAGGGGAGGTTTTTTTGGGGAGGGGGGTTTCTGAAAGCAAAGTAAAGATTCTTTTGCTCCGGGGCCCCTTTGAGAGGCAGCCATTCAGTGGGAAGAAAAGAGATGCAGAGAGAAAACTGAGTGGAGGGTTTGTTTTTTTGAAGGGGCACCCTGACTTCCTATGGAGGGGCAATGCAGGACTTGGCATGGCAGCCCACTCCTCAGAAAAAGGCCCTTTTTCTTTTTGCCTCACTGTTGTTCTACGCGCCAGCAAGTCGCCACCGACTCACGGGGACCGATGAATCAGTGCGCTTCAAAATGTCCATAGCTCTCCCCCACCTTAAGAGTCTCATCTTCCAGCACTATCTCTTGCTTCATTTTGCACCGTCCCAGCCATCTAGTGGTGTCTAACTACACTACAAACGTGGGATCTCCAAAATGTCCCATCCTCCACAGCCCAGTCTGGCTTTGTAGACTTCTAGATCTCAGGGGTTTAAAGTCAAAGGTGGACTGCACCTGTCTGCGGATAATCCACTCTGTCGGCATATCAGACTACCACACAGGCTCAGACTGAAGGCTCGGCGAGTCCACCATCACGTTTCTTAGATGCTCCTGTCGGGCGGGGTTTGAGCACAATGACACACTCATTAAATTCTTCCTGTTATGTGCCACCAAGTTGCCTCTGGCGTATGGCAACCTCATGAACAAGCGATCTCCAAAATATCCTGTTCTCAACCACCCTACTCAGTTCTTTCAAACTCAAAAGTCGTGGCTTCCTTCAGGGAGCCTGTCCATCTCATGTTTGGTCTCCCTCTTTTCCTGCGGCCTTCCGCCTTTCCAAGCACAATGGTCTTTTTCCAGGGAATCCTCTCTTTCTTCTGAGATGCCCAAAGTAGGACAGAAAGACAGACCTACGGAGCTGAAAGGCACTCTAAAGATCGTCAACTCTTGACACCCTCCACAGATGGAGGAAAAACTCCACTAGATCATCTAGACAGGCAGCCACCCTCATTTGAAAAACTCCTGAATGAATTAGATTCCAGGAGTCCCGTTGCACTTCTGGCCACCTCTGACTCTTGGGAAGTTCGTAATGTTGAGATGGAAACTCCTTTCTTGAAATTTGCACTGGTTACCGTATTTTTCTCTGTATAAGACACCCCCACTTTTCTAACCCAAAATTAAGAAATCTAAGTACAGTGGGCCCTCGACTTACGAATGGCCCCAGTTGCGAACGTTTCGGGTTACGAACTCGATCTCATCGCAAGTAGCAGACCTTACTTACGAATGCAGATCGAGTTACGAACCCAAAAGGCAGGGAGAAAGGGCGGGAAATTTGAATTTCCTGCCCTTCCTCCCTGCCTTTGGAGATTTCAAAAGGCTTCCTCTGATGTCAGAGGAAGCCCTTTGAAACCTCCGAAGCCAAAAAGGCAGGGAGAAAGGGCGGGAAGTTCGAACTTCCCACCCTTTCTCCCTGCCTTTTTGGCTTCGGAAGCAAGCCAGGCGACCGGGGAGGAATCGGCTCCCTCCTTTCACCTGATGCTGAGTCCCTTTCGCGCCGGGCTGAGCTCAGCCAGCACGAAGGGGACTCAGCATCGGGTGAAAGGAGGGAGCCGATTTCTCCCTGGCCGCCTGGCTTGCTTTTCCATGGGAGGACTTCGGCCGGAATGGATTAATTGGTTTCCAATGCATTCCTATGGGAAATGCTGGCTCAATTTACGAACTTTCCGATTTACGAACTGACTTCCGGAACGGATTAAGTTCGTAAATCAAGGGTCGACTGTAGGGCTTAGCAAGTGCAGGGGGAAAGGGATAAAGCACTGCAGGATCACTTTGATCCCTGCTACCCTCCCACTTGTTTTTTATCTCCTCAGCTTACTTCCGTGTATAAGACATTCAATTTTTAGTATAAAGATTTTAGAAAAAGTAGTCTTATACATGGAAAAATACGGTACTTTAAGGTCCTGGTCTGACAGTAGAGTCGCTCCTCTCATCACAGTTCTCCGCACCATGCTTGTGTGGTGTGACGGCAAACCCGCTTGGGGTTTCTGCCCAAACATTCAGAACAACCGTGTAAGGCGCTCCCATCTATTGTGGGGAAATCACTCAACTAACATCCTGCTGAAATGAGAACAGCTCGGGAGAAGTCACAGAGCTGCAGACTAAATGCTCCCGTGGGAATCGCGAAGGGCGGTATGATGGCTCCGCGCTCTTCCCAAAAAACGTGGCCTCCCGTTTTCCACCGAACGCAACTAACCCCAGTGGGGAAGCCCCGGAGACCGATGCAATGTGAAGTGGCTTCACACAGGCACCAGGAAGGGTCCCCTGGGAAGGCGCTGAGACACACACAAACACACCTTGGTTGCACAGCACTTCGGGGAGAAAAGCACGCCTCTCTAGAGCCAAGTAACGTGCCAACGTGGAGGTGGTGGCGAAGACTCGACAGGTCGCATTGCCGGAGTAAGCAGTGGCTGCTCATTCCGGCTGCCTTCTGGGAACAATTAAGACCCTTTTTGGGAGCTGGGGGAAAAATCCAAGCACTACCGTATCTGGAGCATCGTGTGCTCCAATTTAAGCAGTCCCCAAAGGAGGCTCCGAGCAAGGCAAAACGACTTGTGGTTTTGATTTCCTGTTTATATTCCTTCCAGAATCAAGGAGATGGAAGGGGCCTCTAAGGCCATCCAGTCCAATCCCCTCCTCAGCTCAGGGATCCAACTCCAAGCATATCGGACAGAGGGTGGGCCCACATTCTCTCGAAGGCCTCAAGCGTCGAAGCGCTCGCCCACCTCCCGAGTTTGTAGATTTCATCGTTGTACTGCTCTAACAGTTAGGAAGTTTTTCCCCCAATGTTCAGCCGAAATCTGGCTTCCTGTCCCTTGAGCTCATGGTTGCACGTCCTGCACTCTGGGATAATGGAGGACAGATCCTGCCCCTCCTCTGTCAGACCGCCTTTCAAGTCTTTGAAAAGTTCTCTCCTCTCTTCCCTGTCTTCTTTCCTCACGGCTAAACAGGCCCTGTTCTTTCCGTTTCTCCTTCTAGGGCTTGCTTTCCAGCCCCTTGATCCTCCTTCCTGCCCTCCTCTGAACTTACTCCAGTTCGTTGGCATCCTTTTTCAAAGTGTGGTGTCCAAAACTGGAACACAGGACTCTAGAGGAAGCCCCTTTCTTTCCTCCTCTTTCTAAACCACAATTCAGCCCCATTTAAAATAAACTGACTTGTTGATGTTGGTTGTTGTTGCCCTCCATCGGCTTTGCTTGACCTCACTGACCTCATCAAGCAATCACGTTCCATTGGCTGTGTCGCACGGTGACATGGCACCAGGTGGGCTGATGTGGCTTCTGTAGAACCTCCATGCCCAGGAGCAGTTTATCTTCGAAGGCTCACCACAATGCTGTAGGTTCAAAATAAAGGCAAGCCTCCCCAGCCTCTGCTATTTATGCTGAAGTTAAAATCTTCTGTGCCCCGTGTAGAAACCAACACTGGCCTCCTTCCGAGGTGAAAACAGAACCGCTGTTAGCTACTCCATTCACTGGCAGCAAACCCACGGCTGACGCTCTTTTTGCTATTTAAACAAACACACCGCAAAAAAGCCTTCCACCCTCTCCCCCGCACCCCGATTAATTGTTTTAATTAAGGAAATGCTGTTTCCACTCCAGACTGCTGTTTGCCTGCGGAAAAGTCGCTAATTACAGCACAGGAAAGGGGGGGGGAGAGAGAAAGAGCCAACGTGGCTTGTTAGAATGACTTGTAAGCAGAGCCGCTGGGGCGGGGGAAGAGAAATTACAGATATTTTTAAATATTGGCGTAATCATTTTTTAAACAGACGGGAAGTATAAACACAGCGCCGTGATTTGACCCTGGAGACGAGAAAGCTTTCCCGGGCTCGATCGTGACACAGTGGAAGTTATCCAAAATCCGCCACCCAGACCAAGCCAACCCCGTCCTTAGAAAGCCCTAAAATATTCTTTCCCTCCAAGTTAAGATTTCCCAACAAGCCGGCTGGAGAGCTCAGTGGTTTAGATATACTAAGCCAGAAGTTGGGAGTTTGAATCCCCCACTGTGTGCCCTCATCTGGCACAGAACTGGTGGAGAAAAGAAGATGGGGACGGGGAGAAACCCGGATATTTTCCCCCGATTCTCATTTGCATCCAAGCCGAAATCTGTAAGGGGTTGTGCTCCTTGACTGGTCTTCTAGAGCAGAGGTCGTCAACCCCCGGTCCACGGCCCATTGCCGGTCCGTGGCTTGAGCCCAACCGGGCCGCGAAGACAGACCTCCCGGCCCCCCTGCACGCACTCCCCTCCCCACAGCTGCTTTGTGCATGCGTGTGTCAGTGGTGTGAGCGCTCCCTCACCCCTTCATACAAGCCCCCGTGTTCGCAAAGCAGCTGTGGGGGAGGGGAGTGCGTGCGGGGGGTGGGAGGTCTGCCTTTGTGGCCCCGCGGCAACGGGGCTGGGGGAGAGCCGGAAGGCAGGGCAAGGCCCAGATGTTCCAGCGGCTCTCCTCCTGGCAGCGGTGGCAAGAGGGGTGGGCAAGAGCTGGATAAAATTAAAATTAAAGACTCCCAGGCTCCCGCCGCCGCCACGGGTGGGCAGGTGCTCCTGCGCATGCGCAAAGTGGCGAGGGAACGCGTGCGCGCCTATGGCGCGCGCTCCCCAACCACTGTGCACGTGCATTGGAGAGGGCAAGCGCGAAGGGCCGCCACAACTCCATCAGGGACTCTGCCGGTCCAAACTAGTAAAAAGGTTGGGGAACTCTGTTCTAGAGGTCTTGGCAAGACCTACCTATGGGTTTTTTTAGCAATGTGTGTCGGTGGTGGAGATGCTGGGGAACTCAAGGATGTTTTCGGGGGGGGGTGTCTTTCGCTGTGGAGCTAAAGATTGGGAGTTCAGTTCCCCCATGGTGCCTCCTCGACGGGAGGGGGCTGTACCGGATGATCTCAAGGCTCCCTTCCGGCTGTACTGTTCAATGATTATTATGCTGTCATTATATTTTTGCTGAGTTGTGTGGACTCTGGAGGGTCAACAGGATTTGCTGCGCCTCAGATGGCCGCGGTCACCTCCGTCTTCCACGGCTGCTCTTCTGTTCTTGAGCCAACGCCAGTGAAACAACGCCGCTGGATCGCTCCAGATGCAAACGGGGGAGGGGATCCTTCTGAGCGCAGCTGGAAGGGTGTTGCTCTTGCTGAACCCCGGTGGGTCGCATCTTCCAGTGAGCGAAAGAGAGAAAAACAGGGAAAGAGAGAGCGCTCGGCTTTCAGGAGAACCTCTCCCTGCAAGAGAAGTTCTCCAAATTGGGAAAAGGAGGCCTCTTAGCACCCAAAGTTCTCCAAATTGGGAAAAGGAGACACAGAATGAATGCAGGAAGCACTATCTTCTCTTCTGGATGGAGAAAGGATACGTCCCAGGGCATCTGCTGAATCTCCAGCCATGAAATGGGGAGGAAGGCACCACCGAGGGGTGATAAGACCTTTGCATCTCCATTTCACAATATTTCTTTGAATGTTACCCACATTTTCTTCCTGCATTAGGCAGTGGGACTTTAACTGCTCCTCCTGTGGCTGTCTTTACGCACATTTTTTGGGGATGTTTATGTATTCTGCCTTCTGCTTGTTTTCTCTTGACGTCCACATTCACTGTCATATTCCCACGTTTTATTTATGCTTTTACTTACAGACTTCCCCGCAGCCTGAAGTTGGCCTTTACGCGTTTCCCTCCGGCTTGGATGTGTTTCAGCCACTCTACATTTTAAAAGGGTGCCTGCCCTCCTTTCCAAGGGCGTAGTCAGAGTCAGGGCTCGCAGGGTGAAAACCCCAGAACTTTCTGAGCTGTAGAAGCGATGGCCCCACCAGCAAACCCTCTTCAGTCTTCCTGGCTTCCTCTTAGCTGAGCAGCCATCCTCACGGTAACTGGGAGGCCAACAGACTTCCCAAAGAACAGTCGATGGTGGCAATTTGTAATTCCAAGCTTTTGGAGAGTGGCTTGTTCTTGAACGGCAACTCAAAGCCATTAGCTCTACAAAGCACCTGCTCCTCCATGGCTGAGAGGGATGGAACCCACTGCTTGCTTTATTTTTGGGGTTCTCCTTACATAGACCAGTGCACCATGGATTCTCTGCACATGACATCTTGAACAGAGGTGCGTTTTTTCCCCGGAAGGAATTTTGAGAAGGGCAGAAATGCAACTTCATCCAGACGGTGAGGTCTGTGAGATTCGCTTTTCTCCTTAATTTCTCCCTGACTCTAAATTAAAGACCTCCATGCACGGTCCACTTGCTTCTCTTTCTTTCTTAACCTTCCAGCGGTTGATCTACTGGGGACACTGGAAACCATCGGGTTAAGCTTTGCCGACGCTCGCAGGCGACGTCAACCACTGAGTTTTTACTTGCAAAACCACAGCTGTATCTTTTGAGAGACACAGTCCTTCTCTTAAAAGTAAAAATCCTCATTGTTCTGGTGGGGTTCCGAGTTCAACTTTGCCACCACTGCCCAGGGCGTGGAGCCCAATCCTGCAAAGAGGGTCAGGCCCCTGAATGTCTCCGCCAGAGTTCAGGCATCGCTGATGCCCAAAACAGCAAGCTGAGATCAAGGGCTGATTCTAAAGATTGGTTCTGGAGCTGGTGAAAAGTTCAGTGGATATGAATTAACTCCATGGTTGACATCTCTGGACTTTCCTGGGTGGTGTGTGTGGGGGGGACGGACGAGTGGCTTCCAGATACGGCCATGAGTGCCCCAGATTCGGCACGACACCAGTTCTTGACAGAAAGCCCCATTTGTGAACCCGCCAGGCTGTCCACTGGAAATCCAGGGCTCCGCGGAAGACAGAAAGTGGATTTGATTCCACACCGTAAGACTTAAAAACTCTCCAGCCCATGGCTGACTTCCCTCCGCGCCAACCTCTGTGCGTCAAATGCAATGGGCTCCTGCGCCTTCTACTGAGAGGAACATGTGGGCCAACCCATGCGTGGAAACTCATTGCCGGGCGAGATCAGAAGCCCCCACCTTGCCAGCGGCACCCATCTGTTCGCGAGGAAAGGCTTTTACACCCCGACCGTCCCAAGACACGCTTGGCTGGGAGCCGGAACATTTTATTCCTTTTTCGGTCCATGGAGGAGGAAAACGAAGCGTCGGCGCGCGCCCTGAGATAATCAACACAGCGAACAAGACACATACACCACGGGGACTCAGAAACAGAAGGCTGCAGCGGACTTCAAGCCAAAATCCCATATTTAAATCAGGCCGGCCATGATTTTTAAGAGGTCTGGACTAAAGCCGAATGTCCAGGTTTAGCTCTGGAGTGAAGCAGATTTACGGATTCGCACCGGGAACACAGACTGAACATCTCTGAAATTCGGCACGTTGGATCCCCTCTTTGAGACCTATCCAGTTGCCGGATTTCCGTGAGCAACAGCCTAAAGGGGACCAAGTCGCAACTGTGTGTTGCGCAGGGAAGTCTGACAGACCGCTCTGGATTTTCGGGCGGAAATGGAAATGGGACAGGAGATGCAAACTGCTACGGACTGAATCAGGATACACGTCAAAGCCCTCAAGGGGAATCCAAATGGAATTGTTCCACCATCCCACTCAAGGACCCCATATGTTTTGGGATCTCACAAAGCCGCTTCCCATAAACCCAGGTCTCTGGTCTCTACTCCCGGTGGAGCTGCGTCTCCCTCCTTCCATCCCCATGTTTAAAAGCCTCCTGAAAATACAGCCTTACAGACAACCCTGCCTGGCGGGTTTTCCTCTCTGCTTTTTGATTGTTCTATGCCTCACGGGTGCATTTTATCCCGTAGTTTATGCTCCTGGGGAGTTTTTGTTTGAGTGCTATATACTTGGGTTTTTTTTTCTATTTTAGGTCTAGTGTGTTTTTTACCCTGCTGTAAACCACCCAGAGTAGAGCACTGCACTAATGGGGTGACATTACAAAAGGAAAGAAAATGAGGAAAGGGAGGAAGGAGAATGAGAAAGAAAAAGATAGAAGGAAGGAAGGAGGTGATGATGAAGGGAGGGAGGGAGACCAAGCAAGTAAGAAAAGGAAGGAAGGAATCTCCAGGAGGGCTAAGAAAGTAACTGTACCTAGAATTAGCCTTGAGAAAAGACGATGGAGGGGAAACAGGATTTTTTATTGTTGCTTAGTCATTAAGTCATGTCTGACTCTTCGTGATCCCCATGGACCAGAGCATGCCAGGCCCCCCTGTCTTTCACTGCCTCCTGGAGTTGGGTCAAAGTCATGTTGGTCGCTTCGGTGACCCTGTCCAACCATCTCATTCTCTGTCGTCCCCTTCTCCTCTTGCCCTCCTTTGATCTCTTTGCCGTCCAGGGGACTCTTAAGAGCCTCCTCCAGCACCACAATTCAAAAACATCAATTCTTTGGCAGTCAGCCTCCGGCGGTCAGCTCTCACTTCCATACATCGCTACTGGAAAAACCATAGCTTTGACTATGCTGACCTTTGTCAGCAAGGTGAGGTCTCTGCTTTTGAAGATGCTGTCTAGGTTTGTCATTGCTTTCCTGCCAAGGAGCAGGTGTCTTTTAATTTCGTGGCTGCTGTCCCCATTGCAGCTATCATGGAGCCCAAGAAAGTGAAATCTGTCACGGCCTCCATATCTTCCCTTTCTATCTGCCAGGGAGGTGATGGGACCAGTGGCCATGATCTTAGGTTTTTTTTTTATGCAGCGCTTCAGACCATTTTTTGTGCTCTCCTCTTACACCCTCATTAAGAGGTTCTTTAATTCCTCCTCACTTTCTGCCATCAGAGTGGTATCATCTGCATATCTGAAGTTGTATTTCAGGGTAGCAACAATCACTGTGACCCCCCCCCTCACCACAGCCACTATCCCCTCAAAGGAGAGTCCCCTAAATGCACCAGTGTGAGGTTTTGGCCCAACAAACCTACATCAACAAACCCTGGATGACATCTTCACATCCCGCTGTCTGAGGAAGTCACACAGCATCCTGAGAGACTCTTCCCATCCTGCTTATAACTTTTTTGAATTGTTACCGTCTGGCAGAAGATATAGAACAATTAAGACTCAGACCACACGTTTTCTGAATAGTTTTTATCCCAGAGCTATAATTGCAATTAATAATGAGCTTAAAGACCACCAGTAGTGAATAATTAGTTGGACTGTGTTACTTGGCCTGCGGTGTAGATGTTTGTATTTTTAGTGGGGGACTTTTAGTGGGTGGGGAGTGCTTGGGGAATTTTATGTGTGTGCATGTGTCTGGTCTCTGGGTGTCTGTGAATTTTGTTGTATGGGTATACTATGTATATACTTACAATGACAATAAATTATTATTATTATTATTATTATTATTATTATTATTATTATTATTATTATTATTATTATTATTATCATCATCATCATCATCATCATCATCATCATCATCATCATCATCATCATCATCATCATCATCATCATCAGGTGTTATCCTCTCCGTGAGGAGCAAGTCTTTTGCAAAGCTAACGGCTCTCGAATGCCTACTCGTGACCAAACCACCTTAAAATACTTTGCCTCTTGGTTCCATCACCCCACCTGACACCCCAGTCATTGGTCTCCACTGGAACTGGGAATATATGTCTCCCCCGACTTCTTTCCTGTTTTAATGGACAAGATGATCACAGTTTTCAGCTCCTTGAGCATTCAAAGACGGTGAATTGGTGGCAGCTTTCTGTGTGTTCATTTCCAACCTTCTTTTCCTTTTCTCTTACAGTAGGACCCCCGTATCCACAGGAAATCCATTCAAAACCCCCCACTAAATGCTGAAAATCGTGGATAATAGAAAACACGATTTTGATAGTGAATGCTACATATAGTTATGGTAACTTCATTGTTAGAAATATATATTTATGGGATTTTTCTTTTAATATTTTCTGTATCTTCAGACTGTGGATAAGTGAATCAACGGATATTGATCATGTGGATAAGGGGCTCCCACTGTGCAATAAGCGTGAGGGTTCACACTGAAGTGTGCATTTAAATAAGCATTTTAAAGCATGCACAGGTGGAACACTTGTATTCTCTGCCTCTCAGCCTGACCTACCTGTACAGGGTCGTTGTGAGCATGCAGAAAGGACAAGCAGAGCTGCATATACCTCGCAAGGAATGTGTTCCTCTCCAGGCAATAACCACAAACCTACACTTAATGCCTTTGCAAACACATGGATTTATTTTGTTTTGATACCTTTCCCCCTTTGTGGATGGCTTGGTGAGAATCCAACTCCCCCAAGTTCAGTAGCACTTCCGGTGGACAATATATGGCCCGTGTTCCTGATACTGCTCTTTCCGGACCCAGCAGGGTTGAAAGTTTTTCAGAGACGCGAGGATGGATCCCCCAGTCCAGACGGAGTATTTCCGGAGCGGCACGGCTGTGACGTTCACTTTCGTGTTGGAGGGCAGGCTGGCCAAGAGGTCGTGGGTGAACCTCTTCTCGAACCCTTCAAACCCAGAAGAGCCTCCGCACAGAAGGATGTTTTCATACATCTCTTTCCGGCAGATTTCTGGCACTCTCCGCAAACTTTTTAGGGCCATGTTGGGGACTCCGAAGACAGAAAGCCCTGACATCAGCGGAGGATGGAATAACATTTCCG
The DNA here is from genome assembly GCF_051106095.1 of Pogona vitticeps. Lineage (NCBI taxonomy): Eukaryota > Metazoa > Chordata > Lepidosauria > Squamata > Agamidae > Pogona > Pogona vitticeps. The sequence continues at coordinate 16,717,710 of NC_135789.1, read as the reverse complement.
GGCACTGAAATCTCTCCTTTCCCAACCGAATAGTCTGGCCGTCCGGCAGCTGGTAGTCCATCATGTATTCTTTCTTGGGACAGTTCCACTCCACCTCGAAATCAAGGGCCATGTAGCAGCACTTCTTCTTGATGTCATCCACGACGGCAAGCATTCGCTCGTCAAAACCGTGGCCCATGTCCCTGAGGAGGTCCATCAAGAAGGACGTCATGTTGGCCCCAGCAATGTCCATCCTCTCCACGGCGTGGGGCAAATTGTGTCCTTGGTGGACCGGGACAGTGTGCGTCGTAGCATAGCCAGTGTCGACCACCAGCCCACTGATTTTGCCATGGGCGTAGACGGAGAGGACAGACTGATAAGCCACGTACATCCCCGGAGAGTTAAGGGACTCAAAGACTACCTCCACCAGCTTCTCCCGGTTGGTCGTTGGGCAGAGAGGAGGGTCAGACAGGAGCAGGGCATGTTCTTCCGGGGTGGCCTTGAGGTTATCGTTGAAGAGATGCCTCCACAAAACCTCCACGGCTTCCCAGTCAACGATGACGCCATTTTTGAGAGGCAAAATGATGTCTACGTCAGTCTCCAGCCGGGCGCACTCCCCGACAAAGGTATCTGGTCGGTCTCTTCTGGTTCTCATGGATTTCTCTGTGGGGGTACCCAATCACCATCTCAAGGACCACCTGAGGGGTCTGTTGCCCTGCAAACCCAGCTTTACATGTCCCAGTCCCAGTATCTATCACTACGGCTCCTGTTTTGATGATCTTTCGGGCTCTTTCTGGCGTCCTAGACCTCACAGTATTAGCACCTCGTTCTCTGGAAGATGTCCGAGATCCAGGGCTTGCTATTCTTGGCCTCGGGCTCCTGGATCTTGAGGATCCAGGACTCCTTTTCTGGGAAGGTCCCGCGCTTTTTGACCTGGAACTTCTGAAGGACATGATCAGTCCTTCCCTCCAGTCCTCCGCCTGCAAACTCAACCCCTGAGTGACAAAGCTAGAGTTTTAAAGGATTTTCTCTCTGTTGTCACATAGCTGAACTATGATGCCATGCCAGCATCTCAGGTGACCTCACCTTTGGCTGGTTGGGAGCCCTTCTCACCGTGTCATCGCTTGGGGATGAAAGTGGGCCAGCAAGTCCCAACTTTTGTCTCTCTGGTAGAAAGCTGAACCACGTTTCACAAGAGATGACAAGTGGTTGGCTAGAATCCAGGAATCTTATGGGCGAATGGAATTCCTTGAATCTTCTCTAGATTGACTCAGGTGATTCCAGAACTTAAGGCCTTCAATGCGATGCAGTAGCGAAATAGAGAGGAATGCCCATGGACTGGAAGGTGGTGTCAAGCTTGGTGTCCGCATCAAGGGATCTGAGTGTACTACTTTGTTTTGACATGGTGAGAACTCACCTGGTGTTATGTGTCCCCTTTTGGACATCCTTGATCAATGGATCCCAACCTTGGGTCCTCAGGTGTTCTTGGACTACAACTCCCAGAATCCTTCACTACTTGTGGTGTTGGTCAGGATTTCTGGGAGCTGTAGTCCAAGAACATCTGGGGACCCAAGGTTGGGAACCACTGTCTTAGATTCAGCTAGACGTAGACCAGAAAACCAAGCCTGGGGTCCTTTTGAGGATACAGATCATGATCAAACCAAATTACAGAAGTAAAACATGATGACTTCTTCATTGTCAGCATTCAAAGTTATGCAATTCTTTTGTAATCACTCCTTTTGCCTTACTGTCCAAGTGTTGTTGTTGTTTAGTCGTTAAGTCATGTCCGACTCTTCGTGACCCCATGGACCAGAGCACGCCAGGCTCTCCTGTCTTCCACGGCCTCCCGGAGTTGGGTCAAATTCATGTTGGTCCCTTCAATGACACTGTCCAACCATCTCGTCCTCCATCATCCCCTTCTCCTCTTGCCTTCACTCTTTCCCAACATCCGGGGCTTTTCCAAGGTGTCTCCTCTTCTCATGAGATGGCCAAAGTGTTGGAGCCTCAGCTTCAGGATTTGTCCTTCCAGTGAGCACTCAGGGTTGATATCCTTCAGAATGGGGAGGTTTTAAACAGGATAGCACTTTTCAAAGACTTGAAAGGTAGAAAAGCAGAGAAGGAGCAGGATCTGTTCTTGATCCTCCCAGAAAATGGGAGAATAATGGCCTCAGAGGAAGCCAGATTTCACCTGAATCTCAGGAAAAACTTCTTAACTGTTCAAGCAGTACGACAACGGGACCCGTGACCTCAGGAAGTGGGGAGCGCTCTGATGCTGGAGGCCTTCAAGAGAAAACTGCACAAACACCCTCTGTCAGATCCGCTTGGGTTGGGATTTCTGCCTTGAGCAGAGGGTGGCCTTAGAGGCCCCCCTTCCATCTCCATCAATCTAGGATTCTATGAATCTTAGAGCCCCCAGGATAGGATCCAAGGATCATGTGGCGTGTTTCGATCCTACAGAGAAAGGAAAGGTGAGATTGCAGATCGGACAAGAGGGAGATTTCCTCTTTCTCACCAACTATATTAGGAGGCCTGCCTGCTTTGGCAGAGAAAAAGCCTGGTGGCACCACACTCGCCTCTTAGCGGGCCACGCGGCGTTCTTAAGAAAGGTGGCAGCTGTCTCTCCCAGCCCCCAATCCGCCTGCGACATCTGTTCCTCCCTCCCCGTGTAAATTAAAATTCACAAGATAACACTCACCCGGGGCTGCCCGATCTACAATTCCAAGCAGGTTTTCGCTTTTATGAGTCTGCATTTTCTTCCCTTCCTTTTTTTCTCCTTCCTTCCTTTGCTTCTGCCAAGAGACTTTATCTGATGCGAAGATATAGATGGGTACCTGAGCCAGGGAGCCCTCTCCGTCAAAAACGGGGTGACCTTTTGGGCCCCGTAAGCAGCTGGGAGGGGTGGGGTGGGGTGGGGGTTAAACACACCCGGAGTTGTCAACGGAAATGGGAATGAAGACTTAATCTCCCCCCACAATTGGGGGGACAAAGGAAGGAGAGATGAAATCAAGGGATGCCCCCCAAGTTTTTTTGGTAGTAGTTGTGGGGGACACATCAGCTGGTCCCGACAGCTGCAGGGAGGATGACCCAGAATTTCACATGTACAAAAAGAGGACTCTTGATCGAGGCAGAGAAATTAAACAGAGAAAGGATTGTCAGTGCCCATTACATGTTAACTGCCAAGACTTCCTGAATTAATCATCATCATCTTAGAACGGCAGAGCTGGAAGGGACCCATAAGGATCATCCGGTCCAGTCAAGGAGGCCCCATGGGGGATTTGAACTCCCAACCTCTGGCTCTGTAGACAGAAACCTAAACCACCGAACTCTCCAGCAGTTTTCAATCATAATCTTAGGAATGTAGAGCTGGAAGGGAGCAATATTTTTAATTTAATATGGCATCTATCGATCGATCGATTGATTGATCGACCGGACAAAATCCTGCAATCATGCCCACTGGTGTAAATGGGTGTAAATTCCACCAGCAGATTGCGTCCGGGCTCAGAAGCCAGCCTTTTGTACACCACGATGCAAGCGACACCTTCCGATATTATTGGCCCACGCCAGTGATGCTGGTGTGGTTCAAAGCTCGTCATTTGGGACAGAAAACTTTTAATGCCTCAAGCGGCCCTTTCAAATAAATCTGTATGGGATCCTGGACAGAGGATGTTAAAGATGTTTATTACAATGGCTTTAAAAATGCAGAAACGTTTCAACCTTACGGGAAAATTTGTGGCTTCCTATTTCTTCAGATGCACTGGAAAGAGCCCTATAAGGATATGGTGGACGAAGAGATGGCCATGCCATACAAGAAGGCAAATTTAGTACAGCTTACAAATTCGGTGGGCCCCCGGCCACTGTGATGACCAGGTGTTGTATTCCGAAAAGCAGTATTAAAGAATGAATAAAGGAGGGTCTTAAAAGCAATGCATTTATGCCTGGGCATTGAAGGGAAGGGCTAGCCTTCCCCCCGCCCTTTTGAATGCAAAATGATGGGAAATTTGGCTGGAAGGGATTTACAAGGAGGGAAGCGTTAAAGGGTTAGATCCAGCTTGATTTAAAACCTGCCCATTTGGTGGAAGGATGAAGTGACAGCTGACTGGATAAGTTATATCTCTTCCACTCCACCCGGCTCCCACCGAGCCTTCTATCTCTCACTCAAATCAAATGGCTTTTTGCTCTACCTTGTTCATCAAAGATTTATCTGATGAGTGGTTCAGCCGAGGAACCGAAACCTACATCTCCCAGCTCGGTTTCCTCCGGGGTGATAAAGGCCGGGGTGTTTGCTTTTTAATTCCCTTTCCGGTCGCCACCAAGCCGGCTGGGGTGGCGCACACCACCACCAATGCCTGGGTTGAACCCGTGCCCGGCATAGCTTAGATTCACATGTACGGGCCCAAGGGCTTAGAGGCACGTGCAGAACGATTAGTGTGAGCCTCCTGGACGGCTGCTCTGGTACAGGACCCAGCAGTATAAGATTTAACCAAGGATCTGGCAAAAAGAAAAAGAAAAAAGAGATAAGACACATTTTTGCCCTCTTATTTTCTGGCAAATGGCCCGAATGTGGGCTGCGTTGTGTCCTTATGTTTTGCTGTATAGATGTATAGAATCCTAGAATAATGGAGTTGGAAGGGGCCTCTAAGGCCATCAAGCCCAACCCTCTGCTCAAGGAGGAATCCAGATCAAAGCAAAGTGGACGCTTGCCCAGTTTTGACTTGAGTGCCTTCAGTGTTGGAGTGCTCACTCCCCTCCCGAGGTCATGGGTCCCGTCGTCATACTGCTCTAACCGTTAGGACGTTTTTCCTGATCTTCAGCCTAAATCTGGCTTCCTGTCGCTTGAGCCCATGATGATGTGTCCTGCACTCTGGGAGGGTGGGGGACAGATCCTGCCCCTCCTCTGTAGGACTGCCTTTCAAGTCTTTGAAAAGTGCTCTCCTCTCTCCCCTCGGTCTTCTTTTCTCAAGGTTAAATGCGCACAGCTCTTAACACCCATCCGTCTTTGCTTTTCACCTTAAAGAGCTCGTCTTCAGGGACCTATAGGAGAAATCAGCTCTGGTCTAATAGAAGGTCCCCAGATTCTGGGAGCAATTGGTGTGGGGGCCGACGGTTTCCAACACAATGAACTAGATCCTGCAATTCAGCTGCTTCGGCTTCCAACTCCCCACAGCCTGGTTTCTAAGGTACGTATTCCTTCTCACCTCCTCCATCTCTCCCTCATGTTCCCCAGGAACCCTATGGCGATACCAAATCTGGAGATTAAAAGCAAGACAGAAGGGAACAAGGCGATGCATCTGCTCTGGTTCAGAAAGGAGAGCAAATAAGAGATTTTTTTTGGAGGGGGGGAGGCTTAATTCACTTCTGGATATGGCAGTTAAGTAGAATTTTGAGAAGCTGCAATGCATCCAGACAAGGTTGAACTAACCTATTCAGCACTGGTTAGGCCTCACCTTGAGTACTGTGTCCAGTTCTGGACACCGCACTTCCAGAAGGATACTGACAAATTGGAACAAGTTCAGAGGAGGTGCAAGAAGGAGGATCGGGGGGGGGCAGAAACCAAGCCCTAGAAGGAGGAAAGACAGAACGAACCGGGTGGGCCTGTTTAGCCATGAAAAAAGAAGCCTGAGGGAAGATAGGAGAGCACTTTTTAAAGACTTGAAAGGTCGTCCTACAGAGGAGAGGCAGGATCTGTCCTCCGTCCTCCCAGAGAGCAGGACATGTCAGAATGGGTTCCAGCGACAGGAAGCCAGATTTAGGGTGAGTATCAGGAAAAACCTCTTAACTGTTCGAGCAGTATGACAATGGAGCCAATGAGCTTGGGAGGTGCTGAGCACTCCAACACTGCAGGCATTCAAGAGAAAATTGGACCACCCTCTGTCAGATCTGCTTGGATTTGGCTTCCTGCCTTGAGCAGGGGGTTGGACTGGATGGCCTTAGAGGCCCCTTTCAACGCCATGATTCTATGAATAAGGGCGCAACCCAACGGATGTTTAGCTCGTCTTCAGGACCACCTATGGCACAATCTGGCTCAATCTATTCTCTGGTGACTGGACAATGTACAGAAAGCCTTGGACCGGACCAGCTCTGTCCGCCATCTATACCTTTTCAATAAATTATACGGCTATTCGTTCTTTGAAGGCGGGGTGAAGTGGTCGGGACCTGATTTGGTTTTGCACAAGAAGGTTGTTTTAAAGGAGACCAAGCCCAGCAAGATCACCCTTTCTGCCGCGATCTACCACGATCCGAGGTTGCCTTCTGATCATACCCCAAGGTAGTCAACGGTCTGGAAGCCAAGCCTTAGGAGAAGGAAAGGCTGAAGGAGCGGCTTCCACTGAGTTCCCCAAAGGAAAAGCCGAGAGGTGGTGTTAACTGCTTCCTTCAAAGACTGGGAGGGTTGTGGCGCCAAAGAGGGAGCTGGCAAGGGGATTCCATTTATAGGAGATGTTGTCTAAATGTAGGAAAGAATTCCCTGGAAAGTTGGAAGTTCAAATCCCTCACTGGGTCTCCTTGACAGGGCTGGACTGGATGATCCTTAAGGGTCCCTTCCAGCTCTGCCATTTGAACGCTGGGAGTTCAATGTATTCGTGAAGGCTTTCACGGCCGGGTCTCTGTGGCCGGCATCTTCGACAGTCTCTGTGGCCGGCATCTTCAGAGGACAGCAAAGCAGGAAGCCAAACAGTTTGCTGTCCTCTGAAGATGCTGGCCACAGAGACTGGCGAAATGTTAGGAAGAACCACCTTCAGAACACGGCCAAGAAGCCCGAAAAACCCACAACAACCGTTGGGAGTTCAATTCCACATGGTGCCTTTTGGGAAAAGAGCCAGCATTTGTATCCTGGGGAAAGCTGGATGCAGCTCCAGGGCACCAGCCCCAGAAGAAGAGAATGATAAAACACTTCTTGAATATTTTCTACCTGGAAGGCTCTCGAAAGGGTCGTCGTTAAGTCTGAAATTCTGCTGGCTGGATTGCTCAGTGGCTTCGGTCTGTCTGCGAAGCTGGGGGTTGGGAGTTTGAATTCCACCCTCCACCCCCCGGGCCTCCTGGGAGTAAAGCCAGCCTGGGTGGCCTTGGGCAAGCTGCCCAGTCCTAGAAGAAGTGAACAGAAAAACGTGCCTGAGTGTTCTTTACCTGGAAAACCTTGAAAAGGGTCACTGTAAGTCAGACTTGACAGCACATCGTTATTATATTAAGAACTATTTAACAATGAAACAAATTTGTCTTCGGGGTCAATAGAAATGTTTAGAGCTTTTTAAACCGCTTGGGGACCCATCCATCAGCAACAATCTGTACATGGATTCCCTCCTCTGGCAAGGAGGGGGGCTGGACTAAATGACCTTCTTGGGTCCCTTCCAGCGCTACAGGACTACGCTTCAAATGGAGGATGGGGCTACATTCTGCCGAGCTCTTTCTTCCCTGCTTGCCTCCTCTCCATTTCGCTGTCCTCCTTCCAGCACGTCAATGGGACAGTAAAACCAGCAAGGACACGGGAGTTTTACAGACAGAAGATCATCTCCAGAAACATAAAAAGAAGGGCATAGAAGTTCATGGCCGTCCCCCCTCAGGCAGTAATTAATGGCACCGTTAAGAAGGGGGAGGGAGAGAGAAAAGGACCAAGCACCCTGAGTGGGTGAAATGAGTTTGCTGCGGCTAATGTTATTACTTACTTGACTGAGCTAAGTAACTCTCTGGAATGGCACTGTTATATTCCTCCACCCTGTAGCAACCAACACGCAATTAGGTGGGTTCAGTTTACGGGTGACGGTCAAGCCGGCCGGGAGTTTCAGAGGTTTAATTTCAGGGCTTCAAACCCTCGATCCGAAGGGAGAGGGCTGCCAAGGAGGAGGGAGGCTCCGAATGAGGAAAGATGCATCTCTGGAGACGACCACGACCATCCATACGCTTAGCTTCCCGATCACCCTGTGCGGGGGGGGGGGGGCGCACACGAAATGCTGGACTGTGAAAAGAGCTGATGGAGGAAGAAAAGGATGTGTCTGGAACGTGGTGCTGGATGGAAGCTTTAGTGGCTACTCTACTAGGAAGACGAAGAAGCGGGTCCTTGAATCTCTCAGGCCTGGACTCTCGAGAGAGAGGCAGAAATGATGCCACGGAGGCTGTCCTGCTTTGGGCACGTTACAGGAAGTCTCTGGGAAAGACCCTAACGTTGAGAAAGGCGCAAGGCCGCAGGGGAAGAGGAAGATTGGATGTGAGATGGGCTGACTCCCTAAAGGAAGCCACAACGGGTTTGAGTTGGCAAGAGTGGAGCAGGGGAGTTGAAGGCGGGGCCTTCTAGAGATCGCTCGATTCTAGGGTCGTCCTTCGTCCGAGGGGACTCGGTGGCATGCAAGAACCGGGCGCATGGCTACACACGAATCCTGCACCACCGGCGCATCTGGGAACACAAGGATGGGCTCGCCAGGCCTCGGGTCTCAGCTGGCACGGAAGTCTGATAGGCCAACATAATGGATCATCCACAGACAGGTGCAGTCTGCCTTTGGCTTCAAACCCCTGATGCCTTTGCGACCTACCTCCCGCCTACGAGGAAGACCCTCCCGCCTTGCTTCCCCAGTCAGAAAGCAGAGGTGCGCCATGATTATGAGCGCTGGCACACAGATAGCACCTTGATTAGCAAAGTTCATTATGGCGCCGAGAAGCTTCCGGCATTTAAGAGTTCATTAAGGGAAATGGGCCATTAAAGGTGGAGGGAGCTCGGGTGTTGGTAATGGGAGAGTGCGTGGCTCCCCCCCCCCCAGGCTTCGCGTCATGAGGCAGCGAGAAGGGAAGGCAGGATGGGAGAGAAAGGATCACGGAGAGGGGTGGGTCCAGCCCTTCAGAGTCTTAAGGACTAGAAGCTTGGTAGGAAAACCGAAAGCAGAACAAAAGAAAAAAAATACAACTCTCCGTAGGTCACTGGATCAATGTTGGAAGCTACCTGGTGGATCATCCTTAGCAGTCCCTTGCAGCTCTGCCGTTCTCAGATTATGGGGGAGGACTTTTTAAATATGACATGTCGTATTTTTTTCTGCAACCGAGACCCTTTAAACCTGTTTATGAGTCATCTGGTGAGAAGGACCGGATTACTCATAAAAATGCTGATGGGTTCAAAATGTAGGTTGGGTAGAAAATGTGACATGTCATAGAGATCCTCCTACATCTCTCTTATTTCTTACCTCTCTCTGCAAAATAAAACTTAACATACTCAGAAATAGATGAATTAAAGGGTTTTCACAAAAAAGTCTGGTGTTAGGCTTGCTTTCTCTTGGCTAAAAAGAAAGAAAAAAAAAGGAGGGGCGGGAAAGGATGAAAAAACAAGGACTAGGAACTTGATCCTAAAGCCAAACAGGAATGGGGAGAAAAGCCAAGGGATAAGAGGAAGGAGAGTCAATGTTGGAGGCGGAAGGGCCGACCCTGGCTAGCGGTGCCGGGGGTCGGTGATCCCACGACCTCGAAGCTCTGTAGTAGGGAAGGGAAGAGTGAGGGTTGCAATTTGTGGGGTGTAAGGGAGTTGTTTGTCCCCCCCCCACAGCAACTCTCCCCCCCCAGCAGGATTCCTCATAAAGGGGGAGTGGAAGGCAGCTTTTCCTCCCACCCACCCCTCAGTTTTTCCCCCCTTCCTACGGCAGCAGCTGGTGGAAAATTTACAACGCACACTTCATAAACCTAAGTGTTTCTCAGACAGCTGTGGGTAAACATTACAAATTATTCTGTCTCGTCTCCAGAGAAGAGCAAGCGTGTGCGCCTTCCAGAGAAAGGAACCCTGGATGCCATCCTCTCCAGCCCCTGATCTTGCACACTGACCTCCCCCCCCAACCCCCCCCTCCCGAGATCCTGCCCTGCTTCCTTCGGTCAATCCTGGCATTTTCTTTCCTAGAGTCTCTCTACCAATAGAGGCTGGCGGGTTAAGAAAAAAAAACCTGACCAAATTTGTATTATTATTTTTTAAAAAAATCAGGGTAGGAAATGAAGGCAAACCTGGCGGGAGCAAGAATGAAAGCCGATTTCATGAGAGTACAAGAGTCTGCTCCGGATTTTATTCCGAGACTCAAAGGAGCCAAAGGGCTGAAACTTTTCTCCAAGACGGGATTCAAGCTCTGGAGTTCGGGATAAAAGCAGGAGTGGGCACGCCGCCCCTGAAAAAAAATCTGAGTTTTCAGTAGCAGGGTCTCCCCTTCTCTGTTTTTCTTTCTTTTTTTCTTTAAAATGTTTTAATTCCACCCTTCTCCTGAAGAATGTCCTAAGGTGAGCTTACATCCTTAAAGGGCCATGTGCTTACTATTAAAAGCACCGTGTGCTGCTTCTAGAGCACCCGAGAGCGCTTAAAGCACTCTCTGGGCAGTTTAGAATTTAATCACACAAGGAAAACTCCCCGGCCCATGAGCTGGGTATTCAACGTTCCAGCCTCAGAAGCCTGAGTCAACCTTGAGCCGGTGATCTGAGCCAGCTGGGATCAAACTCAGGTAATGAGAAGAGTCTTGACTGCAGTACTAGAGTTGAACCGCGGTGAGCCTTCTTGATGTGTGTGTCTATATACAGACACAAAGGATGAAAACCGGCGGGATTTTTGCAAAATGGCACCCCTTGCCGAACTTCCCTGGAGGGTGGATGTGTTTATAAAATTGTTCCAATGACCTGAAACTGCCTTATATATAACACTATGGTGTTTCCCTTCCCCAACTAAATAAATATTATATATTATATTATAAATATATGATTTATATATTATTTATATTATAAATAATTAAAAGCAGACCTGCTGCATAGCTCAGGCATTTAGGGCTTGGGCTGTATAGCCAGAGCTTGGGGATCCGGTTTCCCCATGGAGCCCCCTTGACAGGGGCTGGACTTGATGATCTATAAGGTCCTTTCCAGCTCTGCAGTTCTAAGATTATTCCTATTTAAAAAAAATCTGGCAAGCCTAATTGAGCCTTAATATGACTGGCTATGGCAACAAATGACTACGCAAAAGCCTCTGACTGTGTCGACCACAACAAACTATGGCCTGACCACCTTATCTATCTCCTGAGAAACCTATATGTGGGACAGGAAGCAAAAGTTAGAACTGGATATGGAACAACTGATTGGTTCAAAATTGGGAAAGGAGTACGACAAGCGCTATATATTGTCTCCCTGCTGATTTAACTTATATGCACAATACATCATGCGAAAGGCCGGACTGGAGGAATCCCAAACCGGAATTAAGATTGCCTGAAGAAATATCAACAGCCTCTGATATGCAGATGAAACCACTCTGATGGCAGAAAGTGAGGAGGAATTAAAGAACCTCTTAATGAGGATGAAAGAGGAGAGCGCCAAAAATGGTCTGAAGCTCAACACCAAAAAAAAAAAAAAACCCCACAAAAAACTAAGATCATGACCACTGGTCCAATCACCTCCTGGGAAATAGAAGGGGAAGATCTGGAGGCAGTGACAGACCTTACTTTCTTGGGCTCCATGATCACTGGAGATGTTGACAGCAGCCATGAAATTAAAAGATGCCTACATCTTGGGAGGAAAGTGATGACAAACCTAGACAACATCTTAAAAGTAGAGACATCACCTTGCTGACAAAGGTCCGCAGAGTCAAAGCTATGGTTTTTCCAGTAGTGATGTATGGAAGTGAGAGCTGGACCATAAAGAAAGCTTACTGCCGAAGAATGGATGCTTTTGAATTGTAATGCTGGAGGAGACTCTTGAGAGTCCCCGGACTGCAAGGAGATCAAACCTCCCCATTCTGAAGGATATCAACCCCGAGTGCTCACTGGAAGGACAAGTCCTGAAGCTGAGACTCCAATACTTTGGCCATCTCATGAGAAGAGGAGACTCCTTGGAAAAGCCCCGGATGTTGGGAAAGAGTGAAGGCAAGAGGAGAAGGGGATGATGGAGGACGACATGGGTGGACAGGATCACCGAAGCGACCAACATGAATTTGGTACCAAACTCCGGGAGGCCGTGGAAGACAGGAGAGCCTGGAGGGCTCTGGTCCATGGGGTCACGAAGAGTCAGACACGACTTAACAACTTAACAACAACAAACAGCATCAAACCCAGATTTTCAAGAGTTAAGCCCCTGATGTTCCAGACCCGGATCTTTGAAGCCACCAATTTGGCTTTCTCCCATATTAAAGTGTCTAAACTATCAGGTGCTTTCCATCCTACATCTGAAAAAGGCCCCCAAATTTTTTAAGGAAATCCTCATCAAAATCATCCTGGAAGAAGATTCCTCCCCATTTGAATCTACCTGCATTTCCTCATTGCTTTGGTACTTCGTCCCACACCTGTAAAACCTGTCTCAAGGCCGGTCATGAAAATTGGTCCAAAGTCTTTTGAACAAGGAACGGTTTCCCTCCCCCTTCCTTCCTTGCGGCTGATAAAATGACAGAACAATGGGGGAGGTAGGTGAGAAAGAGAGAAAAGAAAAGAAGGCCAAACGCTTTGAGCTTCAATGCCGTGTTTGAAAACCTGCTAAAAACAATCAGAAGGCTATTCTGGGCGGTGCGTTCGCTCCATCTGCTCAGGCAACTGGTGCGGTCACGTTGACCAGGGTTTGTAAGGCGTTCTCCCGAACTCAGTTCAAGATGGAGCAAGAAGACGGGAGGGGCTAAGAATAAATTTGGAGAAAAGCAACCCAGATCTCAAAGCCGCTTCGAAACAAGATCTCACGGTCTCCGTTCCGAGTTGGTTCCCCCACCACCACCACAATACGGGACCACTCCAGGAGACAAAACTCATCTGGTTACTTTGCCTCCTTGGGAAACTACAAAACCGATAATCCATTGCGATGATGAGACATGTTCAAAAACCTTTGGGGTTTTTACAAGGACATCTGAATTAGGGACAGACCACAAGAAAACATTGCATTTCTGGGGTGGGGTGGGGGAACCTTAATGAAAAACTAGCAATCCAGTACAAATTTGAAAACTCAACAGTTAAGGAATATGCGGGGCAGGGAATGAGTGGGAAACAGACATGGGATATCGTATCAAAGGGTATGGTTTACTGACTACACATTTAAGTTAGGGTGCTTGAAACCGGATATATTTTTCTTAGCTATTCCTGCCCCATTTTATTTAATGGCGAGTTAAACAAGGAAATAATGAGCACTCACTGACGTTCTTATGTTTGGTGGAACAGGTTGCATGGATTGACCCATTGAGACATAAATTCAAGGGGGGGGATTCAGTTACCACATTTTCCAGGCCTGCATGAGATGGAAAACAAGAGGATTTTTTAACTCCATTACTAGCAAATAAAAGTGATTTTGGGTTGTGCAAACCTCAAAGCTTTCGCATGAAATGACAGACAGACAGACAGACAGATAGATGAAGGAAGGAAGGATGGATGGATGGAAGGATGGATGGATAGATAAGGAGCTGATAATAGATAGACAGACAGGCAGGCAGACAGATAGGTAGATAGATAGAAAGGAAGTACAGAGAGGAAAGAAAAAAGGATCTGATTATAGAGCAATAGATTTGGTTGGATAGATCGATAGATTAAAATATTGATGACTATGTGGATATTGCCTGCTATTTTTTTGCAAAAAGTTCCAAAAGGTAAATAATGCAGAAAAAAATTAAATCTTGTCGTTTTCCCGCCCAGTAGAAAAGTTTGGAAACTTTCCCTTGTCTCTAAGGTCATAAGTGACACCTTACATTCTCCAACGTCTGACTGTAGAACTTCCTTGTGGAATGGCAGAACTTCCTTGTGGATCGTCCCAAATTATCAGGACCTTTAAAGAGCATACATTATGTTCCCTCCTGGAATAGAAGGAGAGTTAATTAAATAACAAGGATCGACATGAGGTTGGGTGGGAGAAAACACGAAGCCGTCTCTGGAGCCCAGACAAGCGTGGCTTTAATAATTAAGGAAGGCACGTTGGGCCGCTCCACCGCACAGATCATCCACCAACATGACAAGTTAGCTGAAGTCAGGAGAACGGACTTGCCGTCTCTCCGCCGTGTCCCCCCCCCATCACCCCCTTCCAAGGAATCTGCTGTAATTAGAGTGACGTGGTGGAAAAATCAGTCTGAACGAATGAGGTCACCTGCTTGGTACATAATTCATCAAAGCCACGTGTGTTGATATGGATTCCTGACACACAGACATATCCCTCCCCAAATCTTTTTGGCCTGAGCAGCTCTTTGGGTGGAAGAGTTCAAAGGAGAGGGAGGGAAAGAGGAAGGAAGGAAGGAAGGAGCTGATGATGGGAGGAAGGAAGGAAGGAAAGAGCTGGTGACGGGAGGGAGGGAGGAAGAAAGTTGCTGATGGTAAATAGATGAGAGAGAGAGAGAAGGAAGGAGGGATAGGAGCGGTAGCACCATCCAAACGATGGTAACGATGGAGCAGGCCGAGGTCATTTGAGCTTCTTTTTCGCCTTCTGGGGAACTGCCCCCCCCCCCCCCGTGCGCCGGCAATCGTTTCCCCAAACATGGCCCAAGTTCAAATCCACCTGGACCCTTTGCCGACTTCTCCACCTTCCACTTTGATGGCAGGGAAACCAACTTTTTATGGGAATGCCCGTCTGGCTCCCTGCCCGCGGCGCAGGAAGCTGATCTGCCGCGCTACCTTCTCCTGTGCCAACGCCAAGACTTTCAGGGCTGAAGTGGGAGCAGGGTTGCAGGAGGAGGAGGAGGAGGAGGGAAAGGCAGGAGGAAGAGCCAAAGGGCAGACTGAGGTCAGTGCTTCCACCAGCCGGTGGGCGGCAGATGCCGGGGTAGCACATCGATGGCTCGGCTTGGCCACGGAAGCATCTGGCGTGGCCGGCGCGGGGTCCCAGCGGGCATTGTTAAGAGCTTCATTACGGCTGCTAGCAGCTGGGTGCAGGTCGGTGGAATGCCAAAACACTTCAGCTTTCTGCAAAGTGACCAAGATATAGAAGGAGACTCGGCTTCCCACTTCTCACAACTGTGGCTTCCCCTCTTCCACTAAAATAATCGGGGGGGGGGGGGGGGGAGAGACCCAGTGTGGGATGACTCCTTGGTTCAGAAAAGTCCTCCTCTTGTTTTGGGGGGGGGGGTTTTCTGATCACGCAGAGGGCTTGTTCGGGCCAATCTAGAACATGATGCTCAGAGAGTAAAAGGAGAGGGGTCAGCAGCTTGGCTGCTCAACCGGCCCGGTTTATAGATCCCGGTGGAAGCTCATTGGCCTTCTGCGTCACCCGACTCCAAGCATGACAACAGGTGTAATCCCATCCTTGGCCATTCCGAGCAGGGATGGCGCCAAAGAGCAGAGCAAAAGGGTTCTTTGCTCAAAGCAGCCGAGCACCTTTAAGAGGCGGAGCTTAATTATTATTTAGGAAGCATGAACCTCAATGCAGACTGCATTTTCCCGCCAAGGTGGTGCATAGGGATCCCCAGGTAGTACAGAAACTTTGCAAAGTCCACCGGGCTGGAGGACAAAGAGGGACCAGCCCAAGATTAAGAAATCCCGAGTTCAAGTCCTGCCCACCCCAGGAATTCTCTCATCATTCTTTCTTTATGCCAAAGCTACCTCGCAAGGTGGTTGTAAAGATAAGGTGATGACTGGGGGGGGGGGAGAAGGCCATTTAAGTCACTTCAAATTTGCTGGGAAGATACAAATAAAATTAAAAGAAAAACAGTTTTCCGTTGAAAAATATTTGGCATTTGTACTAACAAAGTGAACCACAGCGCTGGGTCTGTGGCTATGAAATATGAGCAGATATTCCAGAAACTAGCAGCAATGAGGTAAAACTAGAAAGCGTTCCTTTACCTTTCCGGAAATCTGTTCAGAGATAGTGCGGGAGGAAGGGAACCCTAAACACAGGAACCCCAGATGCTGAGTCCCACGCACAGTAACCACTATGGAAGAGAGCATGCTCCCTCTCTCTAACGCAGATCTCTTCTAATAAAAAGGAAGGGAAAAAAATAAAGATTCAAGAGGAGGAAATTGGCAGGTCAAAAAAAAGGATTCCTTAGAAAGGTGGGGAAAAAGATGGATGAGCACAGCTGGCTATCAGCAAGTCCTGTGTTCCTTCCAAAACCTTGAATAGTTTCCTTCTATCTGTCAGTCTGTCCATCCTTCCTTCCTGGCGCAATCTGTCTATCTGTCTTCCTTCCTTCCTTCTTTCCTTCCATCATCAGCTCCTTCCTTCTTTCCTTCCATCATCAGCTCCTCCCTCCCTCCCTCCCTCCCTCCCATCATCAGCTCCTTCCTTCCATCATCAGCTCCTTCCTCCCTCTATCCTTGGCATTCCCACTTACTGAACCTCAGAGGCAGTCAGAAACCTTGACAGCCCCGAGGCACTGAATAATCTCCACAGCCAGACGGATGCCCTGTATTTCCCTGGCGTAGCAAAAATGACTGTCTTGTGAGAACCATCAAGCCAAGGGGCATCACTTGGGTGGGACCTGGGGCCCGGTCTTGAGGAAGGCCACATATGCCAGCGAAACATGAAAGGGGGGGGGGGGGACCCAGCACATACCCAAATGAAAAGTGTGGCCTGGAGGTGATGGGAGATGGCCGGATGTGGGTCCGCGTCAGGTGTGAAAACAGGAAAGCGCAGAGCCAGCACAGGCAGGCTGCAGGGAGAAGAAAGCAAAGACCTACCCGAGTCGATGGGATGAGCCTTGGCTCTTCCTTTAGGGCTAGGGTGGCCGGGTCTGCATTGCTAAGAGGACGTGCTCCGCCAAAATAGACAACAAAAGGAAAACAGACCAACGTTTTCGACGGCTTGTCCAGAAACGAAGGCGTTGAAGGCACCCTCTGGTCCCTCTGGTTTTGCCCCTGCCGTTGCAGAAAATGGAATGTGCTGATTTCTACGTTCAGAGGCAAGCGACACAAAGCTAGATTTCAGCTGAAGATCAGGAAAAACTTCTTAACTGTTAGAGCAGTACAACATTGGAACCCATGACCTTGAGAGGTGGTGAGCGCTACAGCGCTGTGGCGTCATTCAAGAGAAAACGGGACCACCTTCTCTGTCCAATGGGCTTTGAGTTGGATTCTGCCTTGCGCAGGGGTTTGAACTGGATGGTCTCAGATGCTCCTTCCCACTCCATTATGCTATAATGCCACAAAAATGTCATTCCCCCCGCCTTTAACACTGCAAACAGAATTTTAATGTGCCACATTTGAGTAAGGTAAACAGGGTGTGTATGTGCCTTCAGATTCTGCTGCTAAGTGCTGTTTGCTGTGGATGGTGGGTCAGGTCAAGGCCAGTGCTCTCAATCTTTGCCATCCTTCACCTTTACACCAGATGCCAATGGAGGAGGCTTCACAGATGACTTCAAAAAGAGGCAGAACCTGGGTTGGTTCTTGAAACAGAGGCCTGCCTGCTCTAAAGGCAGACACCGGGCCACCCTGACGAATGGAAGCAAAAAAGATGATCTTCTTGGATTTGGATTCCTGCCTTGAGTCAGAGGTTGGACTCAATGGCCTCAGAGGAGCCCCCTCAACCTCATATATCCTAAGATTCTGCATCACACATTCCCCATCACCCTGATTTGCCTCCACAGCCTTGCTACCTCCTGCCATGCCAAGCAACGGTAAAAACAGTAACAAGACCATTCATTAGCAGAAGCCCCCCCCCCATCAAACCGTCGAGGGGTTGACTGCCTGGCGAAGACCGCAGAAACCTGATCATGCTCTCCCCTCCCTCTCTGCCCCGGGGGCAGGAAATAAAAAGGGGAATCTCGTCTCAGCCGGCGCGTGTCTACAGACACAAATTAACTCTGCAGTGCAGACTGGGCTTCTCTCCCCGTCCAAGCACTGCCTGCGCCTGTCATTCGGCAGACGCCGCAGGGCAAAAAAATCGATCGGTGTCTACTCACTGCCTCTTGGAATTTGGGGAAGGGGGGGTTCGTTATGGACATCAGGTTTTCCAGACTGATAAAGAGCAGGTTTCCAGAAAGAATGAGTCACTGTTACGGTCCCCCGTCACCAAACATTGCAAGCTACGAGTTAGAAGCAACGCGGTTATAACGGGAGAGCTAAGTTATATCAGGTAGTAATGAGAGGGTAATGAAGTTACCTTTCAAAAATGACATGACACGGAGGGTCAGAGTGGGTGTAAAGAAGGTTTTTGCGTGACTCTAGAAAATTACTTGGAAAGGACAGTTCAAGACATTTTGGAAGACATGGAGAATCTCCTAGATGCCGGAGGTCTAGATATGGCCAAAAAATGGCGAAAGACTGCAATATCAAGTGGTTTAAAATAATAATAATAAACAGAAATAACTGGATATTCATAGGTGGTTCTGATTATGAGGCTGAGGGATAGTAGCAAAATGACTTTCTAATGAAGACTTTAAAACGGGGTGAACGCTACAGCGCTGTGGCAGCATTCAAGAGAAAACGGGACCACCCTCTGTCTGATGGGCTTTGAGTTAGATTCCTGCCTTGAGCAGAGGGTTGGACTCAACAGATTTATGGGCCCCTTCAAAGTCCATGATTCTACAATTCTCTGATATTTGGCGAGGGGCTTGTCATGACCACAGGCGGCAAGCCATCCATGGTATGCGTCTTTTTCTCCCACTAAGCTTCAAGCATCAGCACATCCTAATTTGGGATCCCACACCGTTCCCTGTGGATGTGCGGATTTCAGCACATGCCTGACCTGCTGGTCTTGAAGGGTGACCCCGGGGCCAAGGGCTTGGGCGGGTGGTTTTTCTTCTGTCGGGGAAGCAAGCCGTCAGCTCCGGTCTCGTCAATCACTCCTCATTCGCTGCTGTTCACGTTAACCATGTTTTATTCCCTTGATCTTGACAGGGACGTCGGAAGGCAGGGAAGCGTCTCCGGGGAAATCGACGCGGGGCCCGCCGGCAGCCGCTTTAATTAGGCATGTGAAATTCCCTCTCGCGATGGTGACACTGAGCAAACTCAACACCTGAAAAGATTCAAGAGGGGTGAAGAGGAGGAAGTGTATGGATGGCCGGGGGGGGGGGGGAGCAGAGAGAACAAGGCATGGGGAAACTACTCTCTTATGGAGAAGATAAAACAGATCAGAGAAGCTATAAAGATCGGGGAATGACAGACGCGGGTAGGGAGAAGAGCTATATTGATTTCATTTTGTTTTCATGGATCTTGAACGGGGTTGGGTTGGGTCCTGGAAGCATCCAGACACAATGGGCGACAGGTTTGCAGGATCTCACACCCTTGACGTTTACACGGGCAAGCTAGACATTGTGGATCAGTTCAGAACCTTGGAGAGCTCCTGGAAAAGCCACACCAAGGCCCAGAGTGGGACCACTCCTCTACATCAGGCTCCCCTTCCTCTACTACAGGGGTGGGCAATTAATTTCTATAGGGGGGCCACATGAAAAATCTGAACTGTATTCGGGGGCCGAACCAACTTTACTTAAAAATCAAATGAAAGAGTGATGTTATGAATGTTTTTATTTTAAACTTGTTAATCTTCACAAATACTAAAGAGGGTTTTTTTTTACAGTATGTTAAAGATAAGCAAATGATCAACTTTAGACAAAAAGCTATTAATGGTTTTGATGTTCAAAACTATCCACGGATCACAAATGATAATAACAACAGGATTTCAGCAGGTAAATGAGCGTCTCACCCAGATCGAAAATTTGATGGAAGAGAAATAATCAGATGTTAAACATCAGTTAAAGGAACTCCAGAACTGTGTTCATTGAGTGCGATGCCAGGTAATATAGGTGGGATTAAGTGTCACCCAGTAAGCTATTTAGCTACAACAGTCAGAAAATGGGAGGTTAAAAATCAGATTACTGTCCTAGATTCGTCCTTCTCTTCCAAAAATGGAAGAAAACAGAGTCATGGAAACAAAAGAAGCATACTGAGAAAATATGGGAAGTGATCGAAATGTATACTTTTTCAGGCATACTGAATGTATGTCCAAGACAAAAGGAAATTGAAAGAGGGGATGTATTTTACAATTGGTCTTGGTTTCCTGATAGCGTTGGGATAACTTAACTCAAACCAAAACATAATTGTAAGTTGAAAGCTAGAAGGTAATCAACTAGTTAAAAAGTAGAAGAAGTAGAAAGTTGATATTTTATTGAAAAATGAATAGATTGGATGCTTGTATGCTTAATATGAATAGATTGGATGACTGTATATTCTGTGTTCTATCCTCAAAACCTTTTTTCCATCCCTTCCACTTCCTTTCACCCCTTGTATTCCTTACCCTATCCCTAGTAGTTTAAAAATAAAATTTTTGCCCAGGTCTGCTCTACTAGTAAAAAGTGTGTGGGGGGGGGGTTAGCTTGATCATGGGGATGAAGACCTGATTTTGGGCAAGGAAACAGTCTGACATCTTTTGTTAGAAGAATCAAATAATCCAACTTTATTTCTACAAGATTTCCCCCCTCTCCCTTTAAGGGCAATATTGTGGACTGAACCCTGAACATCTCCCGCACCAATGGACTGAATATCTCTTAATGATCTTAAAACGGCAGAGCTGGAAGGGACCCCGAAGGATCATCCAATCCAGCCCCTGTCAAGGAAGCACCGTGGGGGAATCAACCTCCCAACCTCCGGCTCCGCAGCCAGAGATTCCCTGAGCTCTTCAGCAGTTGCTCAACATGTGATCTGGGTTTCCTCTTTCTTCCTGGATTTCCCTCAAACGTGCCCATTTCTCCCCCGACACAGCATCCAAGACCCACAAGGCAGATACCGTATTTTGCTCATAAGTGGGGCATCCTCCAGCTTAGGTAAACGTTGCCATCTGATTAAATGTGCAATTACATCTCTCGTTGCGGAGGTTTTCATGCATTGCCCTCCATGCGGCGATAAGCAAAGTGAAGGTGAATTTTTCAAACACCTAACATACTTTTTCCAAATGTATAAGGGAATAAGAATGGAATAAACAGAGCTGGCTGCACGCAACGGAATCTGCTATTTATCTCTGTTCTAGTTAATTTGACTTGCATCACAAACTACTGAACAATTCCAGTGACAGAAGGTTCCACAGAACATCACCATTCTTAAAAAAAACCCAAAGCTTCCATCTACCTCTTGTTTCATTCTAATGGGACCCCCATGCCGTCACAAGAGAAACGTGGAATCCATCCACCTCTCTCTCCCCAAGCCAGCGTCACCGTATTTACAACAGCTGCAAGATTCCCTTAGGATACATTTCTGCATATTCCTTATTGTGCCAAAATGCTTCTGGAAGTTTCCTCACCAAGGGCGATTCTTCGGAAACCAAAAAGAAGCGAAACGTAGCAAAGCCAAAGAAAAGATGATGGAACAAAAAAGGAAGGTGAGTTGATTCCTGTCCAGTAAAGCTCCAAAACTGTAAAACTTAGGGACTGAAAACTTGTCTTGAGTATTACAGGAACTCTCAGGGTGTTCATGCTAGGATTATTTCATGGACTTGTGAGTTTTTAACACATTGTGGAATTTTAGTTCATTGAAAACTGTCTGTAGTACTATCTCCACCCACTAGATGTCAGATGTTCCCAAACCAGGAAAGAGAAAACCTAAGTCAGCGTTGGGTGGTATACAAACAGCAAGCACACTTTGTTTTTCTTTACATTGTCCTGTAACAGCTTGACGGGGATCCCATGCTTCCTATTAGGAAAGAAAGCTGCCCATTAACAGCTTCACTGGTTTATTGATGACTAGCACATGGACCAGTTTTGGAACACTTTTTGTTTTGGTTTGGTTTTTAAAATTCTTTTTCTTTCTTTCTCTCCTCTTTTTCCCCCTCTTTCTCCATCCAGGTGCTTGTGAAGCCTTTTTTCTTTCCGTTCGCCTCTCCACAAATGCTCTCCTCTCCCTCTCGCGACGCTCAACACACACACACACAAAACACCCCGTACCAGCCAGCAGGAATCTGGGAGAGATGCCCACATCTCACGTTGCCACATTAACCGCTCCCTTGTGCCTCTCTTAAATCGGTCTGATGAAGTGTGCTGGCAAAGCTGGGCATCCATCAAACAGCCAGGCTGAGGAAATGGGAAGGGGGGGGGAGATACCACACACGGACATATGCAGAGCGCCACATTTCCTGGGGCATAGGGGCAAGCACAGAAGAAGGTGCATGGAATAAGGGGCAGAGTTACTCTACCGTCTGTTTTCCTCTTACCCAGTAGCAGAACCTTGTCTCGAGACTTGAGACTTTTGGGACAGGCAAAAAGGAAGGACTTCTCTAAATGGTTATTTATTTGCAAATAAATCACTGAAGGTGGCTTTCTGCACAGCTGCACTGGCAGGTGTGCTGTGGGGAAAAGGATATATAAAGAATACTTCTTCCCCTTTGTTATTATTGACAGTATTGTTTCTTTCATTACTGTATCTTCTCAAAGGGAAGGGAGAAAGCGCCTGCATTTCTTTAACAATGGGTTTCGAATGAGGTTCCTCCTTCAGAGGTGGTTGGAAGCAATGAGCATAGGACGCCCGGCTGCGCCTCCCAGGAGGGGAACCCGTGGAGGCCACCCCAGACAGTGTGTGGCTAGCCTCGGGCAAGCTGCGCAATCATGCCTACGTGCCACCAGAAAGAGGGGACTGGTGGGCCACTGTTAAGTCGGCTATATCCGGAAACCCTGCGATGATCAGTGGTGAAATGGAAGATGTCTTCTGAGCAACAGCTGCTTTTTCACGTCCCTAGGCCTCTGGGGCCTTCAGAATGCTGGGACTCGGACGGTTGAGAGCCAGAGCTCTTCCAGATGGCTCTGGGAAAGCCAAAAGGTGGATCTCTTTGCTGGCTGGGGTTTGGAACCCACTCCAGGTCCAGAATTGCTGGAGCCTCAGCCTTGGAATGTACTTCCTAAATCAATGCCCCACAGGAGGAAACATCTCAGGCCGATCCCCCATTTCTCAAGAAAGAACGCTGGACCCAGAGAGGCACCGGGTGGGTCCATGGGGGGTGCATCCATGTGTCTCTTCTTTAACACCCTAAAAGGCTTGTTTGCTTGGAGATGATGCTGTGGAACTCACTGCCACAAGATGCCATGGTGGTTTAAGTCAGACGCTTCGAATCCGGGATTGATACGTTCACGGAGGCTGAAGGTTATCTGTGGCAAACAGGATGGCAATGCATCCCTTTGGGGGGAGGGGGCAAATTTAGAAATCTGGAAAACTCAGATAGGGCAGAGCCTCATGTGGGGGCGGAGCTTGATGGGCACAAGGGTGGGGCTTACATCACACTTTACCTAGCCTCACCTCCGACACTGGGCCCTGCCTTGTGAGATTCCACACCTCCCTGACCTGAATAGTGAGCAAGACGTTTTGAAGACAACTCTCTCTCCCCCCCGTGCAAATCTCATCAGCCATGCCAGCTGTGGCCGATGGGGACCGGAGTCCGAGACCCCGTGAAAGCACCCTTTCCACTCTTGCCTGCTTGCGATAATTCCAGGATTTTGAGAGCGCTCAAAGCCAGGGGGACAAGAGGGGCTGGTAAGGGATTAAATTTGACGGCAACCCCATGAGAGTTCGGCTGTTGGAAGGAATCCTGGATTCCCAACTCCGTTTTTTCTCTCTCTTTCCCTGCCTCCCCTTGACAAGCTTCCCTCAGACCCAAAAACCGAAAGCCTTCCAGAGGCTCCCTCTCATCTCCGGGAACAGAAAGGATAAAAAAAAAAATAGAAATGAAGAGGCTGATAAGAAAGAGAAGAAGAGAGACTACAGGCAGTCACCATGACAACAGAAGGGGATAGAGACCAGCTTGTTTGCAAAACACTAGCCTTTAATTGCTGTATTCTGGGCATGCTCCTCGCACTAACCATACACTCCCCCCCCCGGCTGCCCCCTGGGCCCCTGATCCATTCTCACCCACCCTGTTGACGCCGGGGGTTCGTTTCTCCGAAGGAACCTGGGCAGAGGCTCCCAGACCAGGGGGTCCTCCAGGTGTTTTGGACTCCCAACTCCCATGATCCCCTTTCCGCCTCAGCCAAGAGGGATGGGAGTTGTAGTCCAAAGCCTCTGGGGCAGCGCTGTAGACTGGGCACCAGGGCGGCCGCCGACGCAGGTTCTCGGTTGGACGCAAAGGCATGGTGCCCCCCCCAGGCTTTGTGCAAAGGGGTGGAGTGACCACATGAAGCTGGACGGTGCAACTCTGTGCCACGGTGCTGGGCAAAATTTACTCCCCCTCCCCTGGGTGTGCTCGTCTCACCCCGGATTTCGCCTTGGCAGGACCGATGGCGCAAAGCCAAGTTCAAAGGAGCCGCAGTGGCTTGAACGGTTTCGTGCCCTCTGCTTCCCCCTTCAGGCGGAAAAGGGAGCTGCAGATCAACACCTCGCACCACCACCACCCCCGTGATTGGCTGGCAGCCGTGCGGAGTCTCCGGATTGGCTGAGCCCAGTATATAAATACCTGGGAATCTCCTTCTGGTCAAACACAACCTGGCCTTTTAGCGGACGGGTCCTGAGTGTCTCTCCATTTTCCACCTTGAAGAATGTGAGCTGGAGGTTATTTTTAAAGTGTATTTTAGAGAAGATTTTTTTTTAAAGATGCCACAAGCTTTCCGTCTATAAGAGAAGAGACATGATGGATGGCAAAGGGGGAAAAGAAAGATCTTTTCACAAAAACAGGCAGGGAGCAATTTATCTGGGTTACTGCACTAGCAGGTAGATGTTTCTTCTTTGCTTCCCCCCCCACACCCTCCTTTTAGGGAAACATTTTTAATTGCATGTTCGTCTATCTTAACATTTAATTAACCCGCTTCACGTTTCCGTTGCACTTGTTTTTACTTAGGTTTTCTTGTTCGTGATCTTGAAGGGTGCTTTTTAAGGATACAGAAGGGATCCTTTTAAAGGAGAAAGCTGGGTTTAAAACAAATAACTTAAATGAATGAATAAAATAATAAATACAATGATTACATTCAACATTGGTAGAGTAGAGCAGACCCGTGGGAATCAATATAATTTGTGTTGTGCTATTGCTAGATAAGGTCACATTGGTTTCAATGGGTCTACTCTAGTCTGGGCGAACACTGGATTTAGGTCTGTATATTTTACTCATCCCACTTCTGCGCTTCCAATCTGCTCTTAGCCAGGTAAATCATCATTTCCGCTCCCTCTTTTCCTTTTTTGAATGTGTTTTTAATGACATTACCAACAACGCCAGCCTATCACCATGACGTGCAGGAATGGCCACAGCAGAAGCAACCACGGCTCACTGATCAGGAGCCAAGCACACCAGTTGGGGTGTTGACACTAAACAGGATTTTCTCCTGTGTAAGGAAGCACCCATTCAGAGACATGTGCAAACACACTGTGGGGGGGGGGGACCACAGTACTCCAGGGATTCAAAGCCCTTTTAGTACAAACGAACGGTATCATCCTCTTAGAACGGCAGAGTTGGACGGGGCCGCTAAAGACCATCCAGTCTAGCCCCTGTCAAGGAGGCCCCGTGGGGCATTCGAACTCCCAACCTTGGGCCCTGCAGACCGAGACCTCAAGGTTAGCTTTGCCAAAAGGCTGTTTGATTTTTTTTTAAAAAACCACCTTAATATGTCGTATGTGCAAATATATATATAATTAACTTCAGCCAGTGTTTTCCAACCTGGGTGTCGCAATGTGGTTAGAGAGTCACCTAATACATTAAATTAGCCATTGTTAAACACTTCCTTAACATTTCGGAGTGGGATGTATGAGAAACAGGCCCTCCGGGGAAAGAAAGAAAGAAACCTCTGTTTTCTGAGCCAGGGTGACTGTACTCGATTAAAAACGGCTTTTTAGGCAAACACGGGAGGAGGTGGCAGGTTATTTGGCTATTAGAAAAGGGGGTCACCGCTCGAAAAATGGTTTGGGAACCTTTGCTTGTTTCCTCCCGATCTCTTTTGTCTCTTTAGGAAAGGAAGGTTTGCTTGGAAGCACCGAGGCTGCAGAGCCGCAAAGACAAACAAGCCTTGACAAGGTGGACAAACTCCAGGAGAGCATGCGAACCGTGGGCTCTTACTCGGTGGGTGCCCACCTCTTTCACGAGGACACGGGCCGGGCTGCCGAAGGTCTGCACGCCGCACTCGTCTTTCGGAGGTGATAAATGGACTGCGGCCTTCCCGTTATAGATCACACCGAGTCTAAAGGGAGTAAGCGGCACAACACCACGGAAAAACACCATCCATCATCCCCCCTGCTGTCCGGGTATAAGTGTTTTTATATATCATTTCCTTTGGAAGAGGGAGAGCCAAGGGAAAGCCACAAAAAGAGGTTCAGGTTGAACCAGAATTCCACGGTGGGGTGGCTTCCCTTGATGGCTGCTTGTTGAGGCTGCTTGAGAGCTGGAGCCTGGGTATGTTCATAGGCTGGATTAGATGGCCCCTGGGGGTCCCCTTCCTGCTCTCCAGTTCTATGATTCAATGGAAGCTGCTTTGCACGCAGGAGAAAAAAATGGGGAGGGACGGACGCCTACCCCGTCATGCAGACCCATGGGAAGCCACTGGAGGAAGTTGGGATGGAGGAGACAAAATCTAGAGAAACTCGAATTCACTGCACGGGAAGTTCTGGTGAGTCAGATTCAGCCCCAGGGCCTGAGAGATCCTCCACTCATAAACTTCTTGTTCTTGATCCCTTTGTGGGTAGGGACAGTGAAACCGATCGGTTTTGCTTTCCCACGCAGGCCTTCTCAAGCCATTTATGGGAGGGAAGCGGAAATTCCAGATTGGGTTGGAAGGAGAGATTTATTGACGACGAGGATGAGCCTCATTCCCCTTCGTGTCAGATGGACCAGTTCTGCCCTTCCAGCGCTTTCAAACAACAACAACAACAACAACAACAACAACAACAACAACGGAGGCAGTAAAGACTGATCAGGCCATGGACAGAGGGATGAGCTAATCCGGTGGACGGGTCAGCAGGAAGCGCAACCTGCTTGCAAGAAAGCATGGCGGCTGAGGTCAACTGTGGTGCCCCGTTGGGAGGACCAGCTTCCTCTCCTATCTCTCTGCTTCGGCCAGTAGCTCTGCAGAGCTGCTGGGAGACAGCTCTTCCTCACTCCCCAGTGTCAGCTGCTCCAGACAACTCGGCCAGGACCCCCCTTCGGCGTTGTTTTGGGAAGGTGAGGAAGTGTCCGATCACCCTTTGCCAATTCGGAAGGCACAGGAGGGCCCTGTGGTTGAAATGTGTGTGTGTGGGGAGAAATGGGTAGAAACCGATGCCTCCGAACACAAGAGCGACATTCATCCTTTCGGGAACACAAGGCATGTCCTGGCCCTCCAAAGGGCAGCTGTTCCAAACTGAAGCCAGGTCGCCCCTCCTCGCTTCCCCAACTCTTCTGCCTGTCCTGGCCAACAGAGAAGGCTCATGGACGCATAGTTCCACCCCGTCTGAGCAACCTGGGCTTAGAAACCAGGGGTGCAAGGAGGAGCCACTACTGAGAGGCATGATCACTTTTTAAGAAGGAACCTTGCAGGACGGGCCGCCAATGGGGCTCCGGAAGTTGCTGCGCTACTGACTCCCACTGTTTCTGACCTTCGGGAAATACTATTAGTATTGTGTATTTTCCCCATCCCTGAGCTTTCTGCTCCTTTTTGTCCCTTCTGGACGCAGAGTTTATTTTTAGTACCGGTTTGTGCCTGGTGAAGGCATTGAGCGCTATGGCGCTTCCCGTTGGGAGTGCCATACCTCTGATGAGATTTTAAATGTCCCGTCCTATTACTCTGAAGCTTTCAATTAGTACTTGGAAGGGAGACAGACAGAGGGAAGCGCGGAACGCCTCAGGAGAAACAGCTTTCTTAAAGAGAAGGGTGGGGAGATTAAAGAGAGGTTTGGACAAAAATCCAGGAAAATTGCATTCTTGTTTGGCAACAAAAAACCCGAAAGGTAGGGTTGGATCCCACAACCGACACAGAAAACGCAAGCTAGAGTAAGGTTTTGGAGCTGGGAGAGAAAAATGTTCTCGTGCTTTTTCGGGTGACCATTGACTCTGAGAAGAACCGACATGCTCTAGTTATCAGGAAGTTGGGCTGTTTCAGCGGAGAATGATCAAGGAACAGGAAGGGTTTGCCAGCTGCGTAGTTCAGTGAGTTGGGTATGTGGCCCTGGAGCCAGAGGTTCGGAGTTCAATTCCTCCACTGTGCATCTCAGAAGAGAAAGCCTGGGTGGCCTTGGGCCAGCTGCAGAGTCCCAGGAGAAGAGAAAGGGGGAAACCACTTCTGTGTGTTCTCCACCAAGGAAAGCCAATGACATGTGATGGTTATTGTTGAAGGAAGAGTTTAAAGTCCTGTTATGGGCCACAATGCATAGAATCACGAACACACTTGTGCAGGCCACTCATCACATGCGCGATTGCGCCCTGGTTGTGCCACCGATTGTGTGTCTCCTTCAAAAACAGAGAGCTTCAGAAACTGCTTTGATGACTCTTAATGCATACAGTAAAACTGAACTGGGTGCTGGATCAGATGCAGTCAAACCCCCACACGCGCTAGCCTTAATCCTACTGGTCAACCTCAATGCAAAGGAAAGTCCTATAGAATCAAGAACATACCTGGAAGGAACTCAATGTACTCAAGGTGTTTTTTTTTATTATTATTATTTTAAAACCATGCCCATATAGAGTTTTCCTAAAAATAAGACGCTCCACATGCAACCAGAAGGGAAGCAGAGTGGAGGCGAGGCGGGGAGCACAGCCACCAGGCGACAAACTCAAAATTGAAGACAGCTTGTCCACCCATCCTAAGATCTTCTAGAAACGGATGCCTCACAATGAGGCTATCTTATTAGTAAACAAATTGAGCATGCACACAAGTCTGATGTTTGCATGCGCCGATCTGCCACGGAACGCAAAATAAACAGGAACAGCAGGACGGGGCTGTTTATTTAAGGCGATTAACGCTATATTTTGACTTTCCGGAGTTGACAGTTTATGTTCCAAGCGCTAACAAATGACAAAGCCCCGTCTCCCTCTGTCATTATGCAATTGTCTTGCTTGCAAAAGGAATGTTTGTGTATGTATGTGTGTATCTATTTATCTATGTATATAGATATAGATATAGATATACTGTACATATACACGCACACACTCTTGCCTTCCACACAGGCTGACGAAAGATGGAAATTTCCTCTGTGAACATTAACGTTTAAGAGGAGAAGAGGGAAGGAGGGGGGGAGGATGAGCAAACGAGGAAACCAAGGACAGCAGAAGTACTTAAAATGGCACCACGAATTCCAATGTTACTGCATTCTTTCAGAATATGCAAGATACATGGTTGGGAATGGTTAGAAAAATCAGGGGTTGAGGTCTCTGCCTACGGAGCCAGAGGTCAGGAATCTGAATCCCCTAGTGGGCCTCCTTGACGGGCTAGAATGGATGATCTCGAGGGTCCCTTTCGGTTGTGCAGTTCTACAATTATTCATCATTTCATTTCTATAACAAGCTCAGTGAGGCAGGTTGGGCTTGGAGGAGCAAAGTTTAGGAATCTCTATGTAGTCCCAGATAAGACTCCAGACACGTCGCTTTTCAGAGATGACAATTCCCAGAACAGCCGGGGGTTTATGGGAGTGGTAGTCCCGAAACATATCAGAACTCAAATGCTAGGAGTTCATCGGCTGGTCCGCCACAGCGCAGCGCTGTACCACGTGGAAGCCCATGGAAGGTTACAAGAGGACAAAACACAATGAGACTTGGGGGGGGGACACTGGGCTGGTTTGAAGAACAGGGGAAAGGACAAATTGTAGAAAGCTGGATCAGTGGGGAGGATGTGATCTGAAAGCCGGCAAAACAAGCTTTCAGAGCAAACACGATAGATGCAGAGAAATCAAGCAACCAAGGGGCAAGTGGAGATGTATTTGGTGGCAAGGGTGCAAGGGAAACCGGTAACACCATTTTCATGGGGGGTGACAAGTCCATGTTGGGTTTTGATGCGAACTTTTCAGAAGCAACAGAAGACTCGAAGTTTAAAGGAGGCAGCCAGCATGAAGGAGCTATTAGAGGGAGGCCAACCTATTTTAGGATTACATCTTTCAGCAAGCGCCCTGCCAAACAGAATCAATATTTTATTGTGTGATAGAATTCAGATCATGGGTCACTCCTATAAAGTTCAGGCCAAAAGCACCGAGCCAATGAAGTAATTAGGCTCCAGCTAGAACAGCCGCAAAAGCAAAATCGTGTGGGTTTCTGGAAGTTGTCTTACTGGCCACAGCAAGAACACCAGGCAAGGCTTTGGCCCAATCCAGCATGGCTGGCTTTATGTTACAGAGGTCTCTTACGCTGCCAAAAACCGAGATCCTCCATGCACAAGGGCAGTCTATCTGTGTTTGCGCTGGGCCCAAAGAATATGCCGGGCTTTGCTGCCTTCACCTCCAGGCTTCCCCTCCTGAGTGAGTTTCCCTACGTGGGTCTTGTTGGTCCGGAAAGCCGGTCTAGACAGGACACTGGGTTGAGCCACCAAAATCTCCTTCTCGTCTGACCTCTCTAGAATCAGGGGATGGGGCTCCACCG
Organism: Pogona vitticeps; assembly: GCF_051106095.1. Lineage (NCBI taxonomy): Eukaryota > Metazoa > Chordata > Lepidosauria > Squamata > Agamidae > Pogona > Pogona vitticeps. The sequence goes on along the minus strand of NC_135789.1, from coordinate 16,687,425 downwards.
CAAGGAGATTTCAGAGCAAAACTTCAAATCTGATGATACAGGAAAGAAAGAGAGCAAAAGAAAAAGGGTAATGATTTCATTTAAACGGATTCAGGTTCTGGGAACAATTAAGTTTCTGAGTTTATTCATATCCTTTGGTATTATCCCTTACAAGACAAAGCCAATACAGGAGATGGGTGGACGTCCAGCAACAGGGCTTCTCAATGTAAGCAGAAGGTTTATAAGGCACTCTCTTCGTATCCTCAGTCTTTTCCAATTACCAAGACTCTCAAAGTCTCCGGATGTCTCACAGAAAGGATTAAATTGGCTTTTTCTCCCACCACACACTGGGAACACACCAGTGGCAAGAATGAGCCAGCCGAGCTGTGCGAGGCCTCATCAGGTCCGCGAAGGGAGGTTTTCCTCAAGATTAGAAGAACCTGGTGTTTGGGATTGGAAGAAAGGCAGGGGGGAAAGGTGGGGGAGAGAAGGAGCATGACCTAGATAGACACCAAGAAAAGATGGGCATGGGGGAGACGTGTCAGCTTGTCCTGAAAACTTGGTGTTCTAAAACGGACAACGATGGTCTAGGCAGAAGGGAAGAAAGAAAAAGAGAGAGGAAGGAAAGAAGGAAGGAAGCAGCTGATGATGATTAGGAAGGAAGGAAGGAAGGAAGGAAGGAAGGAAGGAAGGAAGGAAGGAAGGAGCTATGATGATTAGGAAAAGGAAGGAGCTGATGATTAGAAAGAAGGAAGGAAGGAAAGAAAAAAGAGGGAAAGAAGGAGCTGATGATGATTAGAAGGAAGGAAGGAAGGAAGGAAGGAAGGAAGGAAGGAAGGAAGGAAGGAAGGAAGGAAGGAAGGAAGGAAGGAAGGAAGGAAAGGAGCTGATGATGATTTGAAAGAAGGAAGGGGCTGATAAAGATTAGAAAGAAGGAAGGAAGAAGGAGCTGATGATGATTAGAAGGAAGGATAGAAGGAGCTGATGATGATTAGAAAGAAGGAAGGAGCTGATGATGAATAGAAGGAAGAGAAGGAGGGCAAAAGGAAGACGAAAATAGTAACGAACAGAGGAAGGAAGGATGAAAGAGACAAAGAGAAACAAATCTGTTTTAATAAAAATGAAAGAATGAAAGGGGGGGGAAGGCGTGAGAAAGACTAAGGAACTGTATCATATTCCCCTTTTCTTTTAAGGAAGAAAGCAAGGCAGGATCAACCAAGAGAGAAACTGCCCCAGATTTCCACTTTCTGTCCTTTTTATAACTCCTCTTTGGTCCCCCCCCCCCAACTCAACAATGGACCTTGATCGGCAGGGCCTTAGAAGCAGGCAAGCTCCACAGCCACCCTACTTAAGGGGGTCTAAAGATAGAGCCCTGGTTTCTTTTTTGCTTCTCTGGCGCAGGAGTTAGAAAGGGAGACCAGGAGCGGGAAGATTTTGTTCCCCTTCCTCAGCCATCAAGGGGGTTGGTGACACATGGGAAATGCTTCCAAGCCAAAAAAGAAAACTGAATTTCTCCCACACTGCGAGTGAATTAATTCCACAGGTGCAGCTATTGCTAGGGGGAGAACAATGGGAGAACTATGTTATACCTATTTGCTGCCAGAACTGGGCAGGTTTGGCTTTGAGAAAAGAGGACTGAGAGGAGGTAGGAGAGCACTCTTGAAATGTGGTCCGACAGAGGAGGGGCAGGATCTGTCCTCCATCCTCCCAGAGTGCAGGATAGGTCATCACAGGCTCGAGGAAGCCAGATTTAGGGTGAAGATCGGAGGAAAAACTGTTAGAGCAGTACAACGATGGGACCCATCGGGTCATGGCGAGCGCTCTGACGCTAGAAGCATTCATGAGAAAATGGGACGACCGTCCGTCAGATCTGCTTTGACGTGGATTCCTGCCTTGAGCAAAGGGACGGATTTCATGGCCTGGTAAAGTCCCTTCCAACTCATTTATTCTATGATTCTATGGAGTGGGTAACAAGTCCCCCCCCAAAAAAAGATGCCACGATTTGGAGGCAATCCCAAAGGAGGAGATGTCAGTAGACTGGAGGGAGCCTGCCACGAAGATGGCCACCAGCTACTTTTTCCCCCCAGGGCCTGGCGCTGGGAAGCACGATACGGCCCCCGTTATTTTTAGACCATCAATCCGAACAGATCACATTTGGCGTCCGCACACCTGCCGAAACAGGTGTACCGGCTCCTCCGGAAACGGCAGGCATGCCGGTTTAGATTCTTCCTCCCCAACAAGAGCCAGAGGGTCGGATCCGTCTTCCTCTCTCTGTTTCCACTCCACTCTCGAAACACGGCACTCTTTCTTTTCTCCCAGAATTATGGACGCATTTTCCAATGTAAAGTGATCTCAAAGAGAGACGGGAGCAGGTGGAAGACACGTGCGCAAGGGGGGAGGGCAGGGTATCTGCATTAAATGACAGCAAAGAGACAAGAATCCCAGGGAGGAGGAAGGGGGGAGAAGAGAAAAAATAAAGGATATGATTTCCTCTGTCTCTGCACCCTGCAGAATTAAAACCCACCCCTCCAAAAAAGAAATAGAAAACAGTAGTGTATAGAAAGCACAACTAACTGAGCTTCAGTTTGATGAGCAAGGGAGCAGATGAAACCACGAGGAACGCCTGCCCTCTGGCTGATGAGCCGACTCTCTCGTTCTTCAAATAATAGCCCTTCCTGTCCGAAGGGATTCGTCCAGGTGGCTGGGCGACTGGCCACAGATTATGTAGAACATTTTAATGTGCCTTCTGCAGCACCCGTAACCCTTCATCATGGGCTTCCAATTCTAATGGGTTTTTTTTCTACTGCTGTCTGGTGGAAAGTCCAGGGAGAGGCACACGGTGCAGAGCTGCGCACCAATTGCTAATGGGATTGGTCTGAGGTCTAAGGCCTCCTCTCCCTCCATTCGGCACAGGTTAGGCCTCCTCTGGAATCCTGTGTTCCAGTTCTGGACACCGCTACTTTAAAAAGGATGCCAACAAACTGGAGTAAGTTCAGAGGGGGGGCAAGGAGGAGGATCGGGGGCTGGAAATCAAGCCCTGGGAGGAGGAAAGATGGAAAGAACTGGGCAAGCTTAGACTTGAGAAAAGAAGGCGGAAGGGGAGACGTGAGAGCATTTTACAAAGACTTGAAGATCCATCCTCCATCCTCCCAGAGGGCAAGCGACAGGGCTCAAGCGACAGGAAGCCAAATCTCAGCTGAATATCAGGGAAAAAACACTCTTAACTGTTAAAGCAGTATGACAACGGATCTATTGACCTTGCGAGGTGCTGAGCGCTCCAGTGCTGTGGAAACCTTCAAGAGGAAATCTAGACAACCACTGGGTAGAGATCCCTTGATTTATATTCCTGCAGGGGGTTGGACCCGATGGCCTCGGAGGCCCCTTCCAACTCCATGGTTCATATGATCCGGCAGAAAGAGAGGGTCCCGGAGCGAAACAAAGCCAACTTGCAAATCAATTTGTGTCCGGAGCGAAAAGCGAACTAACTAGGCAGGCAATTTGTAACCATTTCAGTTACAACCCTGTTTGGAGAATTCCACTTTGGGGACCCCATGTCCATCCCCCAAATTAAGAGTGGCAACCCCAGCAAGGTTCAATTAAAGTTTGTCATCTGGTCCGGCTTTGTTCGGGGGAAGAGCTGGGATAGTTCACCAGGGAAGAGCAGAGGAGCTGTTAAAAACAGGACGGCGGGACTTAAGCGCCCTCCCTCGGATCAGTTTCAAGCTGAGCTTCCCTTTTTTAATCCGGCGGTTAATCCGCCATAAACCCCCCTGGCTTTAATCCGTTTAAATGCTGCTGTTCCAAATCGGGTTTCCCTGAAAGGCGGCTTCGGCCTCCACGCTGGTCGGGAAGTGGCGCAAGACGGGGGTGGCAGGACAGGACGGTTGCGATTATAAGAAGGCTAAGCAGTTGCCTTTTTACCCAATGAGACCTAGAAACTTCCTAGGTTTTGGCTACCCGCGTGTGCAAGGGCGGCTCCAGTGTTTTGGAGAGAGGTAAGCTGGCTGCTTACATGGGAGTAGAAAAAAAAACACAGCACATCACCACATAAAAAGACAACCCACTGACACTTTTTGTACTCCAATGACTACACCACCCATCCTTCTAGTTGCTGCCATAACCAAAATCAGCCATGACTGGAAATTAATAGTTCCCAGCAAGACAACACGTACTGAAACATCAACGCTCACCACGGATTCATCCCCAGTGGTTCAAAGAGAGGCACAAGGCAAAATTGCAAAATTAGAATAATAAAATCATAGAATGAATGGAGTTGGAAGGGGGACCTCTAAAGGCCATCCAGTCCAACCCTCTGGCTCTAGGCAGGAATCCAAATCCAAGCACATCAGACAGAGAGTAGTTCAGTTTTTTCTTTCAGGCCACCAGAGCGGGAGCGTTCACCACCTCCTGAGGTCGTGGGCCCCGTTGTTGTACTGCTCGAACACTTCAGAGGCTTTTCCTGATATTCAGCCTAAATCTGGCTTCCTGTCCCTTGAGCCCATGGTTATGTGTTCTGCTGGGAGGATCAAGAACAGATCCTGCCCTTCCTCTGTAGGACTATCTTTTAAGTCTTTTCAAAATGCTCTGTTCTCCCCTCGGTCTTCTTTTCTCCAGACTAAACAGGCACAGTTTTTTTTTTCAGTCTTTCCTCCTACAGCTTGGTTTCCAATCCCCTGATCCTCCTGGTTGCCCTCCTCTGAACTTGCTCCAGCAGAACACACACAAAGAGTAACTCCAGTTTTCTTGCACTATCCGTGACATGCTTGGGCTGAGCCCAACGAAGTGGGGTTCCTCTGTTAGGGCTGGCCATTTCTATGGTGTTTTTTTAATAATAAGAGGTATCACCCCTTTGTGTAAACTTGGGGAACATATGGCTATAACCTTCTGGTTTTTTTAAAAAAATTTTTTGCTAAACGCATCCCCGCAGCATCGTAGAAAGCCAAGGGAGAAAAATGTTTTACAAGAGTGCCATCTACCGGTCCGGACAGTTAAGGCCGCTTCTTAGAACCAGGATGCCTTAAACACCAATGGCTTAGTAACCCCCAAGGCTCGGCTGCTTGCACAAAGAGTCAATTTCCCTGCACTCCTGGAGTCTTACTTCTGAGCAGACGCTGGGTAAGCTGGTGGTGGAAAATCTCTCCGTTCAAGTGAAGGAGGCAAGAAATTCCTGGGTTTTGCTTTTTTTAAGTTATAAGGATCAGAGACTTTTTTTAAAAAAAATACAGTACAAATAAAAATCCTTGTTTCTTTTCAGCTGTGGGAAAGTGCCGAGCGAGAAATCTGCTAGGAGGAGAAAATGTATGATCAATAGTGGCCGGATCAAAGGCAGAAATAGAAGGAGCCACCATTTTTCTATGTCATCCTCCCCCCCCACCCCAATACTCCTTTACTTCTGTGCTCTTGTCGAGTCTGGGCTCACAGACTTGCCGCTCTCAGATTTAATAAACTACAGGGGTTATGACACCATCCGTGCCACCGCCCCCCCCGATCCCTCTGTTCTCTCTGGGCTTAGCCATAGCCCCCCCCCCCCAAAAGAAGCTGGTGGAGAAACGGATGTCGCCAGGAACGGTCCCTACGGTTGCGAAGCTCTCTCTGCTCCAACAGAATGCGTTTGAGGGCGGCTTAAGTCTTGAAAGGCCACTCAAGAACCACTGAGTGCACAAAACACCTGCTCCTCATTTCTTACATGGACCAAACGAGCATCCTGCTCTCTCTCTTTTTTTTTTTTAAATTCTCCTTATGGATGGCATTGATTATGCGATGGTGAAGACGGCGGCTTGAACTTTTAAATCCATCACCTCTCTTCTCTGTTTTCCCTTTAACTTTCTTTCTCCTCGTTTCCACTTCCCTTTTCTTCATTCGACCCCCATACCTTGACTCCCTTTCTCCTCTTCTCTCTTCAGCGTCCCTGTTGCCCTTTCTGCTCTTCCTTTTCTCCCTCCCTCCTTTTTCTGATCCCCCTCTTCTCTCGCCATTAAACGCCACTCACGTCTCACTCTATAGATTTTTCTCTGAAGATCGGCATGGTAGACAAAGTCAGCCCCTTTGGAAGCCTCACCCCGGCCAAGGCAGGGGCAGCTTATTCTGCAGGACTACAAAGCCTCGGCCAGTGACGTCCTGCCTCCTTCCGAAAGCCCAGCAAGGAAAGGCTTGCATCTCTGTTGTCTCACCTGCTCAAGTTTCGGAGAAGCTGCCAACGGTTGCCCCAGAAAACCTTGGCGTCTCCTCCTAGCTCTGGAAACAACACTGGAGCCTGGAGAACGGCAACAGTGTGTTGCAGCGCTATTGCCACCTCTTGGCAAGGGGTCCTATTCTTTGTTAGATGTGAGCTGCTATCTTGAGAACCCCTGAGGGTCGGAGTCACTCTGAGCAATCCAAGCTCCTGATCCCAGGAAAACAGATGTGGGCTGAATACCAGGAAAAAACTTCCTAACTGTTAAAGCGGTACAGGGGGTTGGACCAGATGGCCTTCAGAGGCCCCCGTCCATTTTTCTAGGATTCGATCATTAAAATGGCTTTTAGCCATCCCTGCTTTGTGGAACCTCCATGATCCGCAGCAGTGTAGCTCTAAATGGTCAAGACGTTGGGCCATCAGTCAGGAGGAGGAAAACGTTGGGCATTTCAGAGGTGGCGAGAATCGGGATGTGGCTCATGGATTGCTCAGGAGACCGGTACTCCTCCGTTCCCTTCTCCTTCCTCTTTGTAAAGCTGGGAGCTGAGAGAGGAGACGGTCCAGAAAAACGGAAACAAGAGTTAGCATAAAAAGGGTGAGGTGGGGAATCCGCAAAGCAGGGGTCAGGGTGGGGAAGCACAGAAGGACTGGATCCTTTAGGATGGGAGTGCCCCAAGGCATGAATTTAACACATATATTAGACAATCTTTCTTGCAAAATACTGAATGTTAAAAGGGGCAGAAGAGAGGCCTGATCTCGGCCGGGGGGGGGGCACGTGAAAGTGCCCTTTCAAAAGCTAAATTTAATCCTCGTGCCACAAAAAAACCACAAGAATACAAGGAGGTGCAAAGCCCCATGGGAGGCAAATCAACATAATCTCAGAACAACAAGACTGGAAAGGACCCAAGAGGTCATCTAGCTCAGCCCCTCTCAAGGAGGCACCGCGGGGATTTGAACTCCCAACCTCCGGATACACGTTCATAGACCGAAACAACTGAGCTTATCACGCCGGTCCCTTAATAATAATCTTAGACCTGCAGAGCTGGAAGGGGACCTACAGATTGTGAAATCCTATCAAGGAGGCCCTGTGGGGGATTCGAATTCCCAGCCTCTGACTCCTCAGCCAGAGACTTCAACCCCTGAGCCATCCAATGAAGTCAAATGCAGTTTTTTGCTGATAGTAGCTTTTGCCGTCTGCACTTAAGGAATGTCCCTTTGTATGTTCTCAGGACTGTTCACAGCCATTTCAAAAAGCCAGATGAAGAGTGAGCAGAGAAGCGTGAATACAACTCCCATCAACCCGAACTAAACTAGATAACCCACCTCCATCTGAAGGGTCATAACATTGCTTTCCCTGACTGAAACCACAACCTTTAAGTCCACCAACATCCCCACCTCGTGGTCTGCGCAAGAAACGCAAGCCAACAAAAAAGAGGATCCCCTAGGTCATGGTTTGGAAAAAAAGAAAACATAGAATTAAAAGGCTCGTTGACAGATTCCCAGATCATGCATCAACTAATGTTGGCATCTAAAGTTTAAAAAGATTCGGAGTCACTCTATATTGAAAAACAAACCTGTCGTAGTTTGGACACATCGTAAGAAACATGAAACAAGCAAAAGACAGAGGCAGGAGGAGGAGAGAAAGACAGGGCGTGAAATAGATCGATCCAAGAGCAGAAGCCAGGGTCTGTTGCAGGGCTGACTGCAAAGAGGATCATGGTTTCCAACCTTGGGGGGGGGGGATCCCCAGAGGTACTTGGACTACAACTCCCAGAAGGCTTCATTCCTAGGCATGCTTGCCAGGATTGCTGGGAGTTGCAGTCCAAGAACATCTGTGGATGCAAGTGCGGGAATCTCTGCCCTAGGGAAAAACCAAGAGACCATTGGTGCCTTGATTTCGGAGGAGCGCTCCTGGACTCTCGCCTCTTCTGCTCCAATTTCACAGGTGGTTTTTTTTTTTTTAAATGCCATACAAAAACTACCCCTATCACTCGATCGAGTCAGGAGGTGAGGCTGAGGAGTCTGACGCCAAGGGAGGCCCGAAAGGAAAAAACAAGAAATTGGGCCTTCTCGGCGGTGGCTCCTCGCCTCTGAAACAACCTTCCTCCTGAGATTCGCAAGGCCCCGTCGCTGGGTATTTTTAAGACGTCGATGTTTAAGCAGGCTTTCCCTCCAGATAACACTTAATTTTTCCTTCTTTAATCTATTTTTTATATTGCCATCTTGAAGAATATGTTTATTGTTTATTGTCTGTTGCTTACTGTTCATTGTTTATTGCTTATAGTATATTATTAATTTTTACTTTTTATTCATTATATATATATGTTACTGTATTTTACATGTCTGGAAGCCGCCTAGAGTGGTCATATTGACCAGATAGGCAGGGTATAAATAAAATAAATAAATAAAAACTCAAGCTAACAGTTTAAGATAAGTCGAGAGTTTGAATCCCCCCACTGGGCCTCCTTGACAAGGGGCTGGGCTGGATGACCTTGAGGGTCCCTTTTGGCTCGGTGGTTCTGAGAGGATGATCAAGGACGGCAGGGCCCCATCAACAAGGCAGCAGAGAAGGGACGCCAGAAAGCCAGGCCAAGCAGAAGAGGAAATGGAACCGAGGGAAGGAGGAAGCGGCTGACCTCGAAAGACAAAAAGGGTCAACCCTTGCAGAGAGGCGATGCCTTGACCCCCGGCTTAGCGGCACCATTGCCCGCAGGCCCTGTTTACAGCGGCCCCGGGGTCCCTAAAGCGCCCAGCTGTCGCCTCCGCCATTCGGCTTCGGGTGGAGAAAAGCAAGGACGCCATCGCCTTTTCCCGGGGAAGGAGGTAAGTCTGAACTTGGAAAAACGGCCACTTTTTTCAGACTACGAAGCTCACATTCCCCCACCAGAAGGCAAAGCTGTGGGAGGATCAAAGAGTTTTTTCGATTGCTCTCGATGGTAAGGCTTCGATGCTCAGAGTGAGCGCCCCTGTCGGAAAAGGTGGATCCACCTTTTCTCTGTGTGGGTTGTTGGTATCTCATTCTAGGTTTGTTAATGTTAAATGCTTTGAAGGCGTGGGTGGCTTTTAGCGTCGTCTGCGCCCACAGGAAATCAAACCACTTCTGCAGTTCTAGTATCCTGGAGAGATTGTTTTCATGCGCACGTGAAAAGAAATGGAAAAGTGAGTGGAGAACTAGGGAAATAAAAATGTTGAAGTTGATGCCTCTGTAAAACCGAAGCCTCTGTAAAATTCTGCCAATAAATACGGCCACGGGACAGCAAAGTCACTTCTAAAAAAGCAATAGTTACTGTGGCAGCATACTCAGACCCCATTATAGTTTCAGTTTCCAAGTGAACTACTTAACTGCTTCTCATTCAAAAGTAACTACACTCCTTTCTAGTTCTTCTGAAAAAGCAACCGAATGTTCAGGACATCCCATGTCCGTCATTCGGGGTAGGTACAGCGACAACGCTGGGTCATCCGTCCGGCGCCATGGCCGAAGGAGCTAAAAGTCGTGGCAAGGCGAAAAGATGGAGGCTTGCATTTCAGGCCTTCACAATAGAGCAATTCAGTCAACGGTGCCCGAAAAAGTTATTTTCTGGAGACCACAAAAGGATCCCCTCCAGTAGTGTGGCTCCTGGGGGGGTTTTTTTTTCCTGTTTTTCAACCAGGCAAGCCTCCTTAGCAAATTTCACTGTGCAAATATTTTTTTTTTAAAAACGGAGAACAAAAGAACATAAGCGAACAACATAAAGGCTAAAGGGCTGATTTCTGTACAAGCCATGGATCCGAGGGTGCAGACTGTGAGCAACGTGGAAAAAACACACACCCGTCTTTAAAGTTCCTTAACGATGGTTCAGTTCCGTTCTGAATATTTTTTCCTATCAATAGGGGAGTGAAGAAGTTATGGCCGACCCTCTCAAAAAAAAAAGTTATTTGATCTATATTTTGGTTCCTCGTTTTATCTGACCCAACGAGTTGGTTTTAATTTTACTTTAGATCTCTTATGACTACATTACAGTAGCCGTAAAGATAATAAATAAGAAATACTCAGGCTTTTTGCTACAGAAAAACTGAGAGAGCGAATTGACAAAATTATGGCACATTCATTCTTAACACAATCCTTCCAAGATCTGGCCACAAAAGCTTTTTTCTGGAAGCCGTGTTGCTCCAGTGATCCCAGTTGGGGAACTGGTTTGTTAGTTACTTTGCTGTTTGCTCACTGAGTTACAAAGTTAGCCTGGGACGTTTTCCAGTCCCCTGGTCCGCCTTCGCTTGAGCTGAAGCACATTTTTTGGGGGTGGTTTTGTTCTTGAGCCCATCAGATCTCGGAGACAACAGAAGAAGTGCTGTTTCATGCTCCCCCATCTCTTGATTCTTGCACACCCACCCGAAATTCGGGGCCCTCCCCTTTCTGTGCGTGCTCTCCATAGGCTGCTTCAGAGGTCGCCGCGGGCCGCGGTTGGTCTCCCGAGCTGTCAACCTCCTCTTTCTTCCCACCAACCTCAACTCCTGGCTGAATTTGAAACTTTATCTGGCTCGCTCTGAGTGTGTGTGTGTTTAAAAAGCATCAAGTTTCAACTCTGGACTCAGGCGGGTGGCTTTCTAGCAAAAGCCGGAGCTGCACCCAAAGATATCTCCTCAGTTGCTGAAAAAGAAAAGAATCTCTATCAAGCGATTGCACTGATTAATTTTTTAGTTGAAAGGGAGGGGGGGAAAGGGGGGGGGAGATTTCCCTGTACCACTTTTTTGGAGGGGAGGAGAGAGCCAAGGGTGCACAGAGGCTAAGAAATCAAGGAAGTTTTGCTGATAAGCGGGCCTTGGTCGGAAGGCCGCTCTCCACTGTGGCTGCAGGAAATCAGGTAAGAGATAAAACTCACAAGGAGAGGGAGATAAAAGGAGGAAAGATAAGGAGGGGGGAAAAGAAGAATAAAGGGGTAGACCACTCTCTTGATGGAAGTATGGTGCAAGAAATTTGCAGGAAGTCAAACTCTTAGCTGAAAGTTCATGCTCATTGTTCTCACTTGCCAAATTCAAAGGATGTAAGCAAAGAAAAATGTGCCTATCTAAGTTTTTTTCCCTCTCTGTTTGCTGTCATCTCTCCGCCTTCTGTAAACTTTGCTGCTGCTTCACTTTTTTATCGTGGGCAGAAACAGGGAAGGGATTACAGATGATACCAAAGATCTCATGTTTCCAGCGAACCCCTTTGGTAATAGCAGGAAAGGAAGGATGGTTTTCCAAGGTGGATAGGAGTGGAGAGAAGAGAGGACATCTGATAACACGCAGAGGGCCCCAAATTAAGTAACAGGGGCCAAGACTAGAGCCAATTTTAAGAGTCAAGGCCCAATGGGAGGAAGTCAGAGAGAGAGAGAGAGAGAGAGAGAGAGAGACCTCCTTCTATCAGGGAGGTTTCCAGAAATCAAACCTTCTGTGCTGTTCCGTCCCATAAGGGAGGACCTCTGAGCATGTGCAGAACGCCACTGCACATTTCTCTTCTACACCAGAGAGATCCCTAACAGACCATTCACCCAGTCAGAGAGCCCCTCCTAGCGGCAGTCTGTTGTTTTAAAGCCAAGGGCACGGGTTCTTCTGAGCATGGGCCGACGGCCCTCGTCTGGGATGAAAGCCAAGGCATCGAGAAAGACGTCCCCGCAGATCGGCCAGTCCAATTTATCAGCGTCTTTCCTCCTTAGGAACGGCCCCGGCTATTTTCAACACCCTCCAGCTGGTTTGGGGAATATAGCCTCCCAAAATACTCCCCAGGCAGCATGGGAGTTGTAATCCCACACAGCTGGACTGAAGCCAGTGGGTGAAAGGAGGAAACGAGGAAGCTGCTGCTTTTAAAAACATCCATGTGCCTACAAAATGGACCGAAAGCAAAGCGTGTGAGCATAGATCTTCTCTTTTTAAGGGTCTGGCGCATAAAGTAGAGGATTCACTTGTTAAGCAAGCTTTATTATTAGCCTTTTCTCTTCCAAGGGTTTATTTAATCGTTCCCAAGGATGGAGCGTGACTGCTTCCTTCTGGTCCTTCTTTCTGCCTGGCCAGGGGTTACCACAAAATCCAGGGGCCCGGAGGCTTCCTAAGCAGTACCTTCCCTTCTTGACACCATGCAGGTCTACTTGGGTGTAAGAAACCCTGCCTCCCATTCCACGTTGTGGTCCACCGTGGGGATGCCCAGTTCTGGTCCTGAGGCTTAACCCGACTGCAAATTGGCTCCAAATTCCCAGTAAGGTTTCCTTCTGGCTTAATTGCGGATGAGCGCAGCCGTTCTGAAACACTCTGTACATGCTTAAGAGACCCTCTGGCCTTTGTTCTATGACACCTTGCCCGGCTTGGGCCCTGGTGCAGGAAGCCGTTTTCTGGGAGGCAGGCAGCAGGAAATACTGAAGTTGGGTTTTTATCGTGTGCGCGGGGAGTCATGTTTACAAAAAAAAAAAAAAAAAAGGTCTGCATCAAGAAAGGGTAATTCTGTGCCAGAGAATTAAGATTTTTCTTGGGACAAAAATGTGTCCTTTTAGAGAAAGACCTGCACACGGCTGTCGTGGTAGTGACAGGCTAGGTGGGAAACCATGATCTCCGGGTAAAAAACCCTGAAAGTAATCTCAAGGCGTCTCTTGTTTCTATTCTCCTGGCTGATCAGTGAATTATTGAAGCGTTTTTTGTGAGGGCTGATGAAAAATTCATCCCGTTCACCGGACTGCGATATGCGAGCACCGTTTAGGGTTGCAAAGGACAAGGGCTGTGGGTTGCGCCTGTAAATTGAGCCAGAAAGGCCACTTGTAGAAAACCAGGGTTGTGGCTGTCGGACCCGGATGCGAGACAGCAAAAACAGTTATATTCACTGTCCCTCTTCTGGAATTATTCGTGTGAACAATGTACGAGAGCTGGCTTGATCACTCAGTGGTTTAGGTCTCTGGCTGCAGAGCCTGAGGTTGGGAGTTTGAATCCCCCACTGGGTGCCTCCTGGGAGGAGAACCGGCCTGGGTGGCCTTGGGCAAAAGCTGCACAGTCCTGGGGATTCCCTCTCCCCTCCCACCCCCCGCAAAGAAGGGAAAGAGAAAACACTACCTAGAAAACCCAGGGAAGTATCACCGTAAGTCAGAACTGGTCACTCTGGGACTCAGAATATAAACGTTGCAAAATTACTTTTCTGGTATAAGGAGTAACACCCAAAAGTTACTTAAATGTAATGGGTAAAACTGATTTGTTTCCAAAAAAAAAAAAAAAAAGGACCTCTGAAGGTGAAAAATTTCCCGTTTATCTCCTCTTATCAGCTTTGTGAAGAGCAGGCGTTTTGCAAAGTGAACGGCTCTCGACTGCCCATCATAGATCAAACCACCCTCAAGCCGTTTGCCTTACAGCGCAGACAACTTTACCACAAAACTGAAAAGGGAAAAGCAGAAGAAAGCAGAGGCGGTGGGGGATGAGGGCAGATGATGCCAGGCGATGAAGAAAAATCCCCCAGGGTTTGAACCCCAAGAGCTCTGGTTTCGCAGAGCTAGCCAAGAACACAGGAGCAGAGAGAGGGTTTTTTTTTTTGTACAGCACAACGGGAACCCTGTCATCCTGTTCACACCGAGCGACCCTCCGCTCTCCCTTTTTCATACTGAAATCCCAATAGCTTTTGTCTCCCATTTGACCTCTGCTTGGCGGCTCATCTCACCTACAATCAAGGCCGTTCAAGAGATACGGAGGAGACCAAAGCAAGCCCTGGGCCCACGAGGATGGGGAGAGATAACCCATCAGAAAGGAGAAGACTTTGCAAAGACAAAAAAACAAAACAAAAAACCACACCTCCAAGCCAGACCGTCACTCTCACCCATGGGCAAAACTTATCATTCCCCACTGCTATCAGAAAGCGCCAAACCACAGGCTGGGGAGATTAAGAACAGGCGCCCATGCACCGTCCTTATCTTTTCCCTTCTTTGAGTTTCTTGCCCATCGGGCTCTCTCTCTCTCTCTGTGCATGTGACTTCTTTGATTCTGATGTGATCGCCTAACATCATCAACGAGTATTAGAGGATAACAGGTTATTTTTTTCCCCTTCTCATAACCAAAAGTTTTAAAAAAATGGAGCAATGGGTCGTTACTGGAATTAGGAGCCTGGGAGGAAGTGGGGAGTGCAGCTCTTTTGAGGGTTTTTTTTTGGGGGGGGGAGGAGTATGTCCGATCTCACAGCTCAGCGGTTGGGGTCTCTGGGCCGGTGGTGACAGAGGTTGGGAGTTCGATTCCCCTGCTGAGCCTCGTCAAGAAGGGCTGGAACCCATGATCCAGTGCCCCCCCCTTCCCGTTCTGCTACTCTACAAAAAACTCATGCTTTGTTTTATGTGTGTGTGTCAAAGTATACAGATCTTACAAATACACACATTAAAAAGGCTTTCCGTGATTTTGTCTTAGGAGAGCTCCTTCCGCCAGCTCCCAGCCTTATTTATCTTCTTTGGTTCTTAAAAATTAAAATGTGGACATGTTCCGTCGTGCACGGAGGTGGCGTGATAGTGCTTAAGTCACTGACATACTTTCACCCCTACTGAACACACGCAATCCTGATTTTGTGCTGTGCCCTAAGGAGGCAACGGCTGCCTAAGTGACTCGTCCTCAACGAACCGATTTCCTCAACAAACTGGAAGCCCCATTTCAGGAAAAAGTCCTAAAAGTTTGCGCACAATGCAAGAATTAAGGAACAGCTAGTCCCCAATCAGAGCAGACCTGCTGAATCCACAATGGAGGCACTGACCAACCATTTAGCCGTGGACTCGACAGGTCTACTTCCTTGGCACTAGCAACTAGGATGTTTGGAAGACAAGAATCACCAGGGGGTGGGTGCTTAGCCTGTGTGAAAGTGGTTGAAGGCCCAGTAGACTGCAGGGCAAGACATGGGTTCAACAGGTCACCCAAGGGTTTTTACAATAAAACCCAAGGACTTCTAGAAACGAACGTCGGGCCAAAGAGAAGGCATCATCAGCCTGTTCCCCTTGTTTTTTTTTCCTCAGGGAAGATGGATACCTTCAGCACCAAGAACCTCGCCCTCCAAGCCCAGAAAAAGCTGCTCAGCAAGATGGCCTCCAAGAGCACGGCAAGCATCTTCATCGATGACACCAGCAGCGAGATCCTCGACGAACTTTACCGAGTCACCAAGGAGTTCACCCGCAACCGCAAGGAAGCCCAGAAGATCGTCAAGAACCTAGTCAAAGTCGTCACGAAGCTGGGGGTCCTCTTCCGCAATGGACAGTTCAATGCGGAAGAGCTGGCCCTCATGGAACGCTTCCGGAAGAAGGTCCACACCCTAGCCATGACCGCCGTCAGCTTCCACCAGATAGACTTCACCTTCGACCGCCGGGTCCTGTCCAATATACTCAACGAGTGCCGGGAGCTGCTGCATCAGGCGGTCAACACCCACCTGACGGTCAAGTCTCATTCCAGGATCAACCACGTCTTCAACCACTTTGCTGACTATGAGTTCCTGTCCGCTCTTTACTCGTCTTCCGAACCGTACTGCACTCACCTGCAGAGGATCTGCGAAGGGCTGAACCGGATGCTGGACGAAGGGAACCTCTGAACGTTGGATCCTCTCCGCATCGGTCCCCCCACTTCCGTGGACAGAACGCCCAAAAGGACCAAATGTTCACTTGGGAAAGCGTCTCGACTCCGGAGCTCTCCCTTCTTAGAACGTCCCAAAGACGTTTCTTTCGTTGTGGCGATGCTCAAGAACTGGGTTTATTATTCCTTGTTCTCGAACATTCCAAGTAGCAATTTGGGATGAAAACTGCACCACCTTGAACACATCTGACCATGTGTGGTTTTGGAAGCTAAAAGCTTTTAGAGGTAGCGGTCGTGGGTCCAACTCCCCGGAGAAACCCAACTGGCAGCCCAGTGTCAACAAGAATGACACAAACCAGTATCTGGCTCAAGAGAAGGCAACTCCCTATAGCCCACTCCTCTCCCTTCCTTTCTTAGATAAATTGGTTCTTTTGATCAGGGGTCCCCAACCTTTTTCACCCCACGGACCGGTTGGGAAGGCGGGGGAACCTCCGCGCTCGTGCACATGCGCAAAACGGCAGTGTGGTGCTCACACAGGGGCGCTGGAGTGCACGTGCCATGCACAAATCAGCTGTGCGGGGGTGAGTGCGTGCAGGGTGGGCGGGTGGGGCATGAGGTCTGTCTCCGTGGGCGGGCTGTAGACTGGGGGGTTGGGAACCTCTGCTTTAGATAATTTCTAAAGTCACCGCTATCTTGAAGATCACGGGTTGAAAGCAAATGGAGAACAGTCGTGTTACCCATGAAAAGAAAGTGTTCCATTCAATTGATCAGATCAACCCTTTATGTAGCCAACAACCAAATGATCCATCCACGAGAATTAAGTCCTCTCCTGCTCTTTGTTCCTAGTAATTTGGCTTCCGTCTTAAAAAAAAGAGAGAGAGAGAGAGAGGGAGAGAGTGCATCCATTCATACAGACACAGACGGGCTCAGTTTTGACACACATAGCGGCCAATAGGATCTCATGCAGAAAATCACAACAAATTTGATTCTCTGAAACGGGATGACCTGGTTTCTGATGGTGTGAACTGAAGCTCTGCAATAAGAACCCACATGGGGTATTCAGTGGACGTAGATTCATTGCTCAACATCTCCAAGTATAGCTGGGGAAGAGATCCTGACACTATCTGAAAATAGAGGGAACGGGTGGTTTGTCCATGAAACACAGAGTGAGAGTAAGTGGTGGTATTAGAATCATGGAACAATAGGATTCCATGCAAGCCCCCCCCCCCCCCGAGGCCATCAAACCTAACTCCTTGCTCAAGGCAGGAACCCGAATCAAAGCAGATCGGACAGAGGGTGGGTCCTGTTTTCTCTTGAAGGCCTTCACAGCGTTGTAGTGCTCACCACCTCAAAAGGTTGTGGGTTCTGTTGCTATGCTGCTCTAACAGTTCAGAGGTTTTTTTCTGATCTTCAGCCTAAATCTGGCTTCCTGTCTCTTGAGCCCATGACGATGCATCCTGCACTCTGGGAGGATCGAGACCAGATCCTGACCGTCTCTGAATAACAGCCTTTCAAGTCTTTGAAAAGGGCTCTCCTGTCTCCCTTCAGTCTTCTTTTCTCAAGACTAAACATGCCCAGTTCTTTCCGTCTTCCTTCATAGGACAGATGACAATTAAAAGTCACAACCAGCTCCAAGTTTTATTTATCTTCTTGGGTTCTTAAAAATTAAGATGCGGACAAGACCTGCCATGCATGGAGGCAGGGCAATGGTGCTTAGTTACTTACATAACTTCACCCTTGCTGAACGTACACGATCCTGCTTTTGCTCTCTGCCCCCAGGGAGGCCATGGCAGCCCTTAGTGACTGAAGGAAGGAGGCTGAAGATGCAAGCACTGCTATCAGGGGATGGTTGTGTTGTACAAAACTTCCACAACCCCACTTTGGGAGAGAACGGGGGGGGGGGGCAGCACATTTATTGGTCAGAGCACTTCCTTAGGTAAGCTGTTTTCTTGAATGAGGACTTGTTTGAAACGACTGTTTGTCGGTGTGAAATAAAGCATTTTTATATATATAAGAAGTTGTTCCTGAAAGTATGTGTTTTGATATGATGCGGTCTTGTCTGAACGCTTCAAACCACACCAGGAGAGGCGCCTATCCAACCTGGATGGCACTTCTTTTATCCCAAGCGTTCTGCCTCACTCTGAGGCTTGCTCGTTTTAGAAACAAGGACCCGATGAGAGAAGATGCTAAAACACAAGGCAACCAAGCTTTTCAAGAGGCAGATTCAATTTATTCATACCATCACCCCCCTCTGCGGCTAGGAAAGCAGAGAAGACTCTGTTGAGATAAGATGTGTCCCACCGCCAAGGTGGGTCAACCCTTAAGAATTTCTTGAAAATTCAAGAAATCACGTCACTCTCAACAAATTTACAGACTGGAAGTGGGGTGGAATGAGATAAATAAGTTGGTCGAAGACATTTCTCAGGAACGTTTTTGTGTAAAGCATAGGTAGAAATGGGTGTGCAATCAATACAAAAACATACAGCTTGAGAAAAATCAATTCCCTGCCATGTTCCCCTTCTGCTCAACCATTAGCTCGGCATAGGTTTCAAAACACGGACACCAAGGAAACAGGTTTGCCCCCTCCCCACCGGAGGGGAATCAGTCCAGCACCTAAACAACCCCCCTCAAAGAAATTCAACAAAGGTCTTCCCGTTAGGGCGGCCAACGTTGCTGTGATCTTCCCCAAGAAGTTTCACCCCCAAAATCCTGCTCTGACGGAGCCTCAGGGGGTGGAAAAGAGGACTCCCCAGCCCGCTCCCTAAGAAATGGCTGGTGCTGACCCAGAGGTCTGCCCAGGACGGATCTGTCCACAGTTCATAGTTCGACGTGGGCCGGTTTGGCCACCACCACCAGTTTCGAGAGCTCGGCCCGGAACTTGCCTTCCCTATGAGCCACTGGGAAGGGGTGGGAAACGAGAGAGAGAGAGAGAGAGAAAGAGAGAGAGAGGGTGAAGAGAGGAGAAGAGAGATTAAAGAGCAAAACAAGGCATCTTTTCACCATTAACATACCCCCAAGCCCCTTCAGTCTCACCTGCTGTTTCAGTTACGTGGAACTCTTCCTGTTTCAAGGGGATATCGCTCTGCCCTCCTGTGGCCGCTGCTGACTGCAACAAGAGGGCACAGGGTTCAAAAACAGGAACCAGACCCAAAGGGCGACGGTAAAACTCAGGAAAACATAGCTACAGGGTTTGGTCGTTCCCCCCCTCCCCGGCCACCCCAGGTCTTTCCATGACCAATTGCAGCAAAGACCTCCAATCGGTGCTCCCGGTCCAACGCATTTCAGAACGGCAGAACTGGAAGCAAAGTCCAGCTCCCGCTGTCTCTAAAAGCTAAGGCTCTAGTCCGTGTGGTGGAAGTTGGAATGAGGTTGCCTCGAAGCGCAAATTCATTTAGGCCAGCATTGCGAACCCTGGTTCGTAATGCCTCTCCCAACTTAAAAGGCAATACAGTCGGGGGGGGGGGGGGGCTTATCCGTGTCTGAAAACATTAAATGAAATATCCTAGAAATGTAAGTTTCTAAAGATGAAGCAGCTATTGGAGGGAGCCCGTGATAATGAATCGCATTGGCTATTAAGATAGGGTTTGCTAAAATGTGCGATTTTCAGCATTCACCCCGGGGGGGGGGGGGGACTTGGAACCGATACATGGGTCCTGTTGTACTTTAAATCAGCCATTCTCAACCTCTTTTCAGCCATGGCCATCAACACAAACATAGGCCAAATCAGGATTCTATAAGCTGCATAAAGAACTTTATAAGATGGTGTGTGAAAGAACTGTTTCCAGTCTATGGCCCCCTTCAAAAGTATCAGAGTTCCCCCCCCCCCGCAAGGGCCTATGTAGTCCACATTGAGAAGCACTGCTTTAAAGTATACTGTATAGGTTGATCTAGCCTCTGGGGAAAAGTGACCCACCCAGCAAGGGGGCATGGAGAGTCTAGGCCAGTCTGGACTCCCCGGGGGTATGTGTGTGTCCAATCTCAATTCCCCACTAGAAAAAGCATTTAACTCGAGCCAGGGCGTCTGACTGGTGCAATGGCACATATTTTTTAATCATTATTTATCTCTGACAATCTTCTTTTCCAGCTAATGCCTGTGCAACTGTGACAAGGGGTATCTGAGGCGACTCACATAAGCCATGGCGTACTCAATCTTTGCTCCTTTCACTTCGGCTTTGAACTGCGTAAAGAACAGATAAGACTTCCCCTGAGGCCTAAAAAGGGAGGGGGGAAAAAGGAAGGGGTGAGATGATAGCTACAGGGCATCAGAAAAAAGGGGAAGGGGAAGGAGATTATGTATGACAGATGAAGAGTCACAAGGAACACGTCAAGCCGGATGCTGTGATTAAGAGGAGACTCGAGGTGCACCAGAGTGATTGCATCTTGGCTCAGATTGGAAAAGAATTCACCCTCTGTTTGCCACCCAACAAACACATCACCTTGGGTTGCAACCCGCTCTATAAATCACTCTTTTAGCCCCTTTTTATCGGCGCTCGCAAATCAGAAAGCTTTTGTTTTCTGTTTCATCAGACCCAGGAAAACCAAGCTGGTTTCTTGGAGGGAAGGCCAGACGTGGAGCTGTGATGGAAAGTGAGTTTCCGATCGCCTAGAGTGTGCTGCCAAAGTGGGAAACCCCTGGCCCGCGAGTTCTCTGGGGAGCGTCACTGACGAAGCCTTCCAGATCTAGAGAGATGCCCCTTCTCAGCAGGTGGTGCAGAAAAGAACAGGGCGGGTGGGCGGAAGGGTGTGGTTGTCGGAACAGGGCAAACCCCCTTCTGCCACATTGTGTGGCAGGCTCTTTTAAAAGCTGTTGTGGGTTTTTCAGGTTCTCTTTTAAAGGACTTGTACTCACCTCCACACCGAGCAAGAAAACAAGAGGTTGTCTTCACTCAGCCCAACGCTCATCTGCCATTGCTGGGAGAGAGGAGAAAGAAATCATTGCTCAGCCAAACACACACACCCCAAGTCCATTCGAAGGAATGTCTTGAAGGGCAGAAAGCACAACAAACAGAAAGCAGGCTGGGAAAGTTTCTTGGGCCAGTGGGCAAAGATCATCCAACCCCGTTTCCAGTAACAAACTCGGGAGCTGCTCCCAAAGCCAAAAGTGAAATCCAAGGCTTTAAAAACACCCTCCCCCACCTCTCTCTCTAAGGCACGCAGAGGACACTGCTTGTGAACGTTCCGTAGCCTGCACGTTCTCCCTCCATAAGCCTGCATGGACAGCAAAGTTCCCTTTTGCAGAATAAGGGCATTTTCGGGAGGACTCGGGGTGGCCAAAACTCTAAGCAAAAAGAAAAAAAAATCCTGGGATTCCAGGAACTTACCTCGTTCGTTCCACCCTGAGCAGCGTAAGTAAAACTGCACGTAAAGTCTCCCTAGGGAGGGAGAAAAAAGAGAAACAAAAATCACACCTTGATATACTCTTTTTTTTTCAATCATGCAATACAGGAGGACCCCCATATCCGTAGGGAATTGATTCCAAGCTTCCCCCTGCAAATGCTGAAAATAATGGAGAGCAAACACTATTCTAATAGTGAATGCTTTTACATAGCATGGTCTCTGGCTCTCTCTCGTGGCTAGTCCTGGTCACCTCACCTTGAGAAATATATTATTTCCAGGATTTTTCTTTTAATACAGCGGTAGCTCGACTTACGACCGTCCCGATATATGACCATTTCGAGTTGCAACCAGCTCCGGCTGTCAAATTGTGCTTCGACTTGCGGCTGGAGCTTCAAGTTGCAAACAAAAATCAGGTGGGGGAAAAAGGTGGGGAATTCAAATGTAGGTACTAACCATTGGTCAGTGGAGGGCTTCTTTGAAACTCTTTTGACCCAACGGTTAAGAGTGTGCGCATTTGCAGAGAGGCTTTGTGCGTTTTTTTGGTGATGTTTATTGGTTTTTTTTTTCCCCAGCCCCATCACGTTCCGATGGGGCTGGCTGTGTTTGTTTGTGTTTGGGCGAAGGGGTTTGATTATTTTTTTCAGCAGAAATGGAGTCATGGGTTTTCAATGTATTCTTATGGGAAATAGTGCTTCAACATCTCGTATTGATTATTGCAATGCGCTCTATGTGGGGCTGCCTTTGAAGACGGTCCGGCGACTGCAACTGGTCCAGAATCGAGCTGCGCAGCTGGTGAGTGGTGGGGCCGCTAGAGAGCACATCAAGCCGATTCTGTATAATTTACATTGGTTACCAGTTGCTGTCCAGGCCCAATTCAAAGTGCTTGTTTTGACATATAAAGCCCTAAACGGCTTGGGCCCTGGATATCTGAAGGACCGCCTCCTTCCATATGAGCCTACCCGGCTGTTAAGATCTAGCCAGGGGGCTCTTTTGAAAGAGCCATCCCTCAAGGAGGTAAGAGGGATGGCTTGTAGACAAAGGGCCTTTTCGGCAGCTGCCCCCAGACTATGGAACGCCCTCCCGACTGAAATTCGTCTGGCGCCGACACTGATGATATTTCGGCGCCAGGTCAAAACCTTCCTGTTCCAGAAGGCTTTTAATTGAAATAACATTAACTGTGGGTCTTTATGATGGCAATTTTAATTGTATTTTAATTGTATTTTAATCATTTTATATTTTATTGTATTGAATTTTAATTGTAAGCCGCCCAGAGACCTTTGGGTAGAGTGGGCGGCATATTAATTAATTAATTAATTAATTAATACTATTACTATTACTGCTACTGCTACTGCTACTACTACTACTACTACTACTACTACTAATAATAATAATAATAATAATAATAATTTATGACCATTTTGAGTTACACCCATTTTCTGGAACGGATTAGGGTCGTAAATCAAGGCACCATGTATCTGTATTTGTAATATTTTCAGGCTATGGATAAGTGAATTGGCAGATACTGACCTCGTGAATAAGGGAATCCGACTGTACTGGCAGCCTAAGAAGCATTTTTAATGGATTGTTGTGCCTTTATTGCTTTTGAATGCATTTTGTTTCCCATTTTTACCATGACATTTAATTCTTTTTAAATAGTTGTACACTTACTGCTTTTAGTATTGTTTTAAAGGACGTAACCTGCCATAGGTCCTTTTTAAGGAGGCAGGTAGGGTAAAAATAATTGAAATAAAATAAACACATGCATATTCTTGGGGGTGGAGCATGAAGCAAGGCTGTGTCAAATTAAACTATAAAAAATTCGTTTCAGTTTCTATGCGAGTCCGTAGGCGTGCAAACCCAAAACAGATAGAATCATGGTTGCTTTCTCTTTGGTTTTTGGTTATTTTTGTATTAGACAATGAAATAACTAAAAGTCATGGCTAAAAATTAACACTAAAAATTGGGGAAAAAAGATAAAAGCTATATAGATAGAAATAAGTCTATCAAAATGAAATGCATAATAAAGACATAAAAAGAAACTGAATAAAATGGCAAGATTTTGTAAAACCAAATAAAGAGGCGGGAAAGGGGGACTGAACGCGCCTTTACCTCGCGACACGTGTCTGCACCACGTCATTGCACGTGAACCAAAGTTCCTCTAGTTGCCTCCCTTTCTACGGAAACCCGGCCGAGACACACCGCCCCGCTCCGCGGTTTCCAGTTCCGCCCGCCCACCCGCCGAGTCTCGACGCCCAATCAGAAACAGCCTATCCCCACCCTTTCCCGGAGGCCCTCCCCTCGGGCCAATCAGAAGACCGCGAGACGGTGGCGCGGCCCAGCCAATCAGCGGTCGCCACCTCTCTCCGCCGCCGCCCTCTTCCTTTCCCTCAGGGTTTGGCCACCACCGCTCACTTTCCCTCACCAGGCTTTGGGCGAAGGAGTGGACCATGCCGCCGGGCCTCACGTCGAACTCGGCCGCGGTGGAGGCCTCCTCCGCCCCGGCCGCGGAGAGGAGGAGGAGAGGGAGGAGGAAAACGACGGCCCTCACGGCCTCCCACAGCCGCCGGCCGCTGACTAGCCTGGGCGCCGCCATTTTGGAAAGGCGGAGAACGTGGGGGCGGGGCCAGGAATGAGGGGAAAGCTAGGGCGTGCCGGAGCGACCAAATCACCTCTTTCCCTCTGCGCAGTCTCCTTTGTCTACCCGCGACGCTGAGGCGACCATTTTAGGGCCGGGCAGAGCCGCACTTCCTAGGGCGATTTAACTCCATCGTAGCCAAATTTGTTCTATAGCAGTGGTCCTCAACCTTGGGCCTCCAGATGTTCTTGGACTTCAACTCCCAGAGATCCTGACCAGCAGAAGCGGTGAAGGCTTCTGGGAGTTGTAGTCCAAGAACATCTGGAGGCACAAGGTTGGGGACCACTGTTCTATAGGATGTCTTGAGCCGCTCCTCTCTTTCCGGAAGACTCAAGGCGGGTGGTTTTAAAGACCTAGTCCCTAATTATTAGCTAATTATCACTTTTTAAAAAAGATAATCTGTAGTGAAATGATTAGAGCATTGGAGCACAGCCAGTTTTCCCCAATGGGGACAATGGAATTGTAGTCCACCCCTTTGATGGAGGATGATGGAATTGTAGTCCAGCCATGCTCAGGCGCCAGATTTAAGAAAAGTAATGCTAAATTATCTGGACTCTCCCCCCAAAAAGACCAGTCATTAAAATCATTGTTTTTTAAAAAATCATGTTACATTTTTTTTTAAAAATCATTAATTACAATTATAAATAAGTCATGTTATTTTTTAAAGCCGCCCACAGCAGTGGCTTTTCCGCTAAATGTGTGTGTGTGAGAGAGAGAGCGAGAGAGAGAGAGAGTCTAAACCAAAAAATAAAATAAATAATCTGATTTCTTCTCCCAGGAAATTGGATATAAGATGGCATGCGCTGTGCATGTTTACCAGAGCTGGAAACTTGACATTTTGGTGCTTCAACGCAATGCAACCAGTCCTGACCATGAGCCCCACCCACCCATAAAAGAGAACGAAAAAGTTCATGCTTTAAAACAAAACAAAGAATTAATACCACCAGCAGGCATTGCTATTTAACAATCACCAGTCAATTCAGCTTTAGATCCTTTGGTGGGAGGGGGAGAATCTCCTTTATTTCACCTTCAAGTTTACGGTCTGGGTGTTTACTCAGAAGTCAGTCTCTTCAGTTCAATGGAACTTCCTCCCCGCGCAGTGTGCAAAATAGTCTTTGTTACTGTTATGTGTAAATGTCTCCACTTCCTGTCTTTACAGGACATTCTTTATGTCCTGAAGGCAGTAGGGAAAGAGGAATATGCAATGGGAGAGGGACAGACCCCCTAAAGGAAACCATGACTTTTGCATTTGCAAGAGCTGAGCAGGGCCGTTGAGGAGCCGGAAGCACCTCAACAACACGAAACAACAACACAACAGGGCTCATTGCTGTTGCTCTATAAACGGGACCCAAGATTCTTAAACCTGCATTCTGTGTCTTTCGACGTAAAGCTGTTACAGCCAGTAATTAATCTGTGGGGAAAAAAAGTTCCATGCAAATGTCGGGAAAGGGCCAAACCATGGAGATGGGTGTCCATTTCAGGAACTCGATGGCCTCAGAACAGGGCTGGATTCGGCCGCAGCACCAGATAACAAAGGAAAAAAAGGTGTGATCATCTGGAAAATCCCCTGAAGGTTAACTTTGGGGTTCCCCTTTCTTTCCTTAGTTGACCGGCTACGTAAAAGCGATTTTAAAATAGGGTCTTTCTATGGTTGCTTTTAAATCTGCTTTAGTGATGCTTTTGCCAGTTCTAAATATAATCATCCTTATTGAATTATTTTTAAATATTTGAGCCATCTCCTGTTCCTAGTTTATTCTGCTTTTAAGGGCTTTTTTTTTTTTTAAAAAAGGTGGGGTTAAAACATTGTAAATAAATAAGATTCCACCGCTGTAGCTGCTACCCGACACTGCCTCGCATGTAGAAGACTCCTCCAGTCAAAACATGCTTTTCCACCTCTTATCTTTCCTACTGCACAGTCACGGATCTTGTCCTCGCCCCCCCCCCCCCGCTCCCAGCCACGGCGATTCCAGAGCAGCAGGTGGAAAATCAGTCCTGTCTTTTTAGAACCCAAACATCTCCTATATGGAAAGATGAGCAGGAGAGCGTTGAATTGATTTACTTTCAATTTTTTAAGTGCAATTACAATGCTAATTCTAATGAATTAAGCACAATGGCCTCGATGCTCCTAACAGACCAAATGGTATTTATTTATTTATTGCCCCCAATCTTGTTTGGTTTCAGGACGGGACGTTTCTGGCAACTCTTCCTCCGCGCTTCCCCGGAGATCCTTGAAAATCAGAAGAAGGACAAGACGCTCGAGAGGTGCCCTTGTGTTTAAATTTTCTTCTCTAAAGCCGGGAAGGTTCGAGGAGACAAAACGCCTGCTTTTGCCCCGTCGTCTGGTTACAAGGTAGGATAGCTCGCATCACTGGCCACCCCGCACTGGTTATTCATCTCTCTAGCCAGCCGCATGTAGCCTTTCTCACCCCATGTTTTAGACCAGCTGTGCAGAAGAAAAAAGCAAAAGGTGAGGACCATCGTTTTCGAGATCTGACCCCCAGCCCCTCAATAGGGTGGGAAAGATGGAGGAGCCGCTCTGTGTTTCAGTCCAAACTTTAAAGGCACTCTCCAAGCCTGTTCTGGTGGGTTAGGGGTCGGCCCCTTGGCTACGGCGCCTGCCTGTGAATCATACAGGCTGGGGAAACTTTGTGGGGCAGCAAACAGAGGAGCTTCTTGGGGCAGTGATTGAACTGCAGTATTGCCGCCGAAACTCTGCTCACGACCCGGGTTCAATCCCAGGTAGTTGACTCGAGGTTCACTCACCTTTCTGTCCTTCCGAGGTCAGTAAATTGAGTACCTAGCTTGCTTATGGAATGATGTAGCCTCCATATTTAAATTGTAAACTGCCCAGAGAGTGTTTTAAGCTAACTCGGATGTGGGCTAGATAAAACAACGGTCAGGTGGCTACACCATTGGCTACAGAATCGTACCTAGAAGATGATGATTAAGGGCTCCTTCTCAAACTGGGAGGAGATAACAACTGGGGCACCCCAGGGCTCAGTCCTGGGCCTGGCATTCTTCAACATTTTCATGAATGACCTGGATCGGGAGATCCAGGGAATGCTAATCAGATTTGCAGATGACACAAAATTGGGTGGAAGAGCGAATACCCTGGAAGACAGACGCAAAACTGGAAATGATCTGGATAGGCTAGAGCATGGGACTGAAAACGACAGGATGAAACTCAATAGGGATCAGTGTCCTGCACTTTGGAAAAAGAAACCAATTGCACAATTGCAAGGTGGGGGAATACCTGGCTCAGCAAAACTACAAGCAAGAAGGACTTTGGAATCATTGTAGATCCCAGCCTTGAAAGGCTGTCCTACAGAGCAGGATCTGTCCTCAATCCACCCAGAGTGCAGGACATGCAACCATGGGCTCAAGGGACAGGAAGCCAGATTTTGGCTGAATTTCAGGAAAAACTTCGTAACTGTTAAAGCAGTACAACAACGGGACCCATGACCTCGGGAGGTGTTGAGCGCTACAGCACTGTGGCGGCATTCATGAGAAATTGAGACAACCACTGGTGGATCTGCTTTGAGTTGGATTCCTGCCTTGAGCATTGGGTTGGACTGGATGGCCTTAGAGGCCCACTTCATGATTTTATGATATATAAGCAACACACTTTACTTTTGCTTTTTGCTTCATCTGCTCAAGGTGAGAAAACGCCCACCTTGATTGTGGGTGAAGCAGCTGTTTTGGCTGCCTTTAGACGGTCCACAAACTTGAAGCTAAGAAAAAAGGATGAGCAGATCACCTAAAAATTACGTTTGGGGACTACACTTTTCAGCCTGTGTGGGAATTTTTGTCCAGAAAAGGAACTTCCACAAGGTGTTTGGAAGAGAAATTGAGCGCTGTGAACATCTAAGGAAGCAGGACAGTGTTTTAGAGTCACCCTTCCTGGAGATGAACATGGGTTAATAACCTCACAAAAATTGGCTTTTGAATTGCATAGTTTTAAAAAGGGAAATACAGTTGGACCCCCATATCCACGGAATCAGTATCCGCTGATTCACTTATCTGCAGTCTAAAAATATTAAAAGAAAAATTCTAGAAATAAGTTTCTAAAGATGTAGCTACCAGGCACTGGACACTAGACGGAGCCAGAGACCATGCTATGTATAACATTCACTATTAAAAGAGTGTTCACTATTATCCACATGTTTCAGCATCATGCATATCCCACTGTATGCATGTCTTTTCCCCAGCACTTCTGCCTCCTCTTTCTCACCTGTTCTTCAGGATCCAGTATTTTTTAATTTTCTGGGCGTCATCATCTTTGATGGTTCCATAGCCGACTGCTAGCATCCCGTGGTTCAAGAAGTCACCACACCCTTTTTGGTAGAAGATTCCTAGACACAGGAGGAATCGGGTGATGGCAGAGAAATGTGGAAGAAAACAGAGAAGGTTTCAGAGAAAGTTAAGGGATCCGTGAGCATGGTCCAGGTTTTAGCCTGCACTTGCTTCTTCGTTCCTTTTGGAACTGGTCACCCACGGGGTCACCCTCAAGCAACACAAAAGACCTAAGAGGTCTTACCTGACTTGTAAAAGGCGAAATCGCTAGCATCCACGGCCACAGAAACAGGGCCAACCTTGGCGACAGCTCGTTTCAAGTCGGTTTCGTTCTTTTTTTTGATCTTCACCAGTGAGGTGCATGTGGCGGCTCGGTCGGAAGGGTTGAAACGACACGGCCCATCCTGCAAAGAAAGAGTAGCTGCAGTTTGCAGTCTTCCCACAGAAGGAACGGAAGATCTCCGTGGTGAACTGAGTCCGGAGAGGGGAGAAAATAAGAAGGATGGAAAGACATTTCATCTGCAGTAAACAGAAAAAGACACGCTGTTTGCTCAGAAGGATGCAATTAACCCATCCGAGGCAGAAAAAGACAAGCTGCTCCGAAGGATGCAGTTAACCCATCCGAGGCAAAGAAAGACAATCTGCTCCGAAGGATGCAATTAACCCATCCGAGACAGAGAAAGACAAGCTGATCGGATGCACTTAACCCCTCAGAGGCAGAGGAAGACAAGCTGCTCAGAAGGATGCAATTAGCCCATTCGAGGCAGAAAAAGACAAGCTGCTCCGAAGGATGCAATTAATTCATCTGAGGCAGAGAAAGACAAGCTGCTCAGAAGGATACAATTAACCCATCCGAGACAAGCTGCTCAGAAGGATGCAATTAACCCATCCAAGGCAGAAAAAAGAACCTGTTTGGTCAAAAGAATGCAAACAATCTGTCCAACCCTTTTGCTTTTTAACAGTCCATGCAAGAGGGAACCAGTCTGAGATCCATGTGAGATGCTGTTTGGGTTTTCATCTGTACCGCAGAGCACAGCATTTCCCAGTTAGTTAACAAGTTAGCCGCCCCGAGTAGACATGGTCTAGAGGGGCGGGGTATAAATTTAATAAATAAATAAAATAAATAAATAACATGTTACCTCTCCTTCATAAGGGTAGGTCTTCTCTGAGTTGATCCCCTTGTTCACCCGGACATACTTGAAAGCCCAGTTCATGAATCCGCCGTCGCACCCTTCGTTCCCCTGCTTCCATGAGCAGTCCACCAGGTTCTGTTCACTCAGGGAGACCAGCTTGCCAGTTTTCTTGAAATGCAAGCCTTCGAGGGCCCCGGTCGCGCTGAAAGCCCAGCACGACCCACAGTCACCCTTGCAAGAGAAAGAAGAAGGAAGAAACAAGAAGCCATGGGAACTCTGATCCGGGGCTTTCTAAAATTTAATTTAATCCAATACTATTTTTTTAAGGGAAGGAAGAAAAAAAGAAGAAGAAAAAGGAGAACAACCAGGGAACGCACACAGAGCATGTAACTAGTAGAAAAAGAAAAGGGGAAAGGAAAAGCAGAAGAAAAACACAAGATAAAGTTCAGTGCTTTAGGTCTTTAATTGCAAAGCTAGAGGTTGAGAGTTCGAATCCACCCCACACACACACACAGGGCCTCCTTGATGGGGGTGTACTCCATGATCCGGAAGGTCCCTTCCAGTTCTGCTGTTCTAAGATTATTCTAGACATGACCCAGGCTTTTAAAAGTATCTTTGCCTTTTAAAAAAGCATTTTAAAAAAAGCAGATCGGTATAACCAATCTGTTTTGCGGACGCCTCTCCATGTTTCACCACTACCAAATTAATTTTCTTCTCGCTGAATGAGGCCTAAGTCCTAAATAACCGGCAGGCTGGAGAGCTCGGGAGTTAAGGTTCTCTGGCTAGAGAGCCAGAGGTTGGGAGTTCAAATCCTCCCCGAGTCTCCCGAGAGAAGAGCCAGTAGCCTTGGGCCGGCTGCAGGGTCCCAGAAGAAGAGAAGGGGGAAACCACTTCTGAATATTCGTGCCCTGGAGAACCCTGGAAAGGATCGCCATAAATCATAACTGACTTCATTGCACATGTTGATGATGATGATGGCTAAGGATTAGAAGTAGCTTGTCCCAGAGAACATACTCCCCTATATCAAGTCACTCTTGGAGGAAGAAGTGACATAAAAGTTGCAAAATTACTTTTCTGGTATAAAGAGTAGCACCCAAGTCACTCAGATGTAATACTGTAATGAGTAAACCTCGTTAGTTTCAGAGAGAAAAAAAACTACTTCTGAAGGTCCTTTTAACGACCTTTTATCTCCTTCTCTCATCAGTCTGATGAAGGGCAGGTGCTTTGTAAAGTGAATGGCCCTGGATTGTCAATTCAAGACCAACCCCCCCCCTTCAAGCTGTCTGCAGGATCACAAGGAAAACCTGGCAACTAAACTTAAAGAGGGGGAAAAAGCAAAAGGAAGCCGGGGGGGGGGGATGATGTCAGAAGCCATGTGGTGCAGAAAAGAGATGTGCTTCCCGGTGAATCGAGTCATGGACTAGAAGGCCTGGGTTCGAATCCTTGCCCAGCCATGGAAACTCCCAGGATGTGTGTGGAGGAACTGGTAATACCACTCCTTAATTATCTCACTGACCTTGAAGGGGTTGATGTAAGTCGGTCCCGATTTGTCAGCCCCAAACACACAATCACAGTAGACCCTTTGATGCAACGGGACGTACGTACGAGGGGGTTTCACAAACCACTGAATCAACAACATTGGGTTCCGTGTTGGTTGTCTGAATTAGCGATAGATTCCGTGAGTCTATTTAAAATCCGACGAACCTCTGGATTGAGGCATTCAAGATTAGCGCCGCTTCCTGATTCTGTGCCCGGGAAAGGCGTGTGAAGCCCCTGATCCTTTTTTTTTAAGGAGTGGATATTTCCGCCCCACATTTCCCGCCAGCTCACCTGGTCTTTCACCGGAGTGACATACCCCTTCTTGCGCCAGTCCACATGTTTCGGGAGCCCCTCACGGCCCGGGTCGCGGAACAAGGTCACGTTGCCGTCATCCTCTCCGTCCAGGTGGGGATGATACCTGTTCAGCTTCTGGACAAACTCCTCTTTAGTCTGTGGGGGGGGGCACGCAGATGAATGAACACAAAGTGACTCCATTCAAGATAGGCTTTTTCTCGCCTGGCGTCCTGAGAAGCTCCTCTACACCACGAAGGGAAAAACTGAGCAGGTTTTCTTACCCCAGACCACTTTATATTAGAGGAACAGGTGCAAAAATTAAAAAAGGGGGTTTCTCACTCTTTTTTCCCCTTTGCTCCCAAAATCAATGAGCCATCTATGGGAATGACGCTTACCTCCTTCAGATTTTCTTTTTTTGGGGGGGGGAAAGAGGTTTACTCCCCCGTTTCTGAAAACACAGCTTTTTCTTTTTAAAAGGTGTTTAAAAAACAGCCGCCTGTTCATTGGGGGGAGTAAAACCTGAATGGCTGGATAGCTCGGTGGGTTTTAGGTCTCTGGCTGTGGAGCCAGGGGTTGGGGGTTCAAATCCCCCACGGGTACTCCCTGATGGGGCTGGACTGGATGATCTACAGGGTCCCTTCCAGCTCTGCTGTTGTGGGATAATGATGATGATGATAGTCAGTTGAGGGGCTTAAGCATCTGGTTGGGGAGCCAGAGGTTGGGAGTTCAAATCCCCCTCACGGGGCCTCCTTGATAGGGGCTGGACTGGATGATCCTTAGGAGTCCCTTCCAGCTCTGCCATTCTAAGATTATCCTTTTAATGATGAATCCCCGTTGACTTTGTGCAATGAGTAGCCTACATAATTAAACTCTAAACGGCCCAGAGAGTGTCTTCACCACCGTGGGGCCCTATATAAGCAGCATTGCTTTCCAAAATGTCACCGTTTGAGTTTTAACATAGGGATAAGCAGCTGTCACTGAATACACGAAGCATACAAGAAGTGGCCTGACCCCCATCACGAAGGTTATGAGTTGAGCTAAGAGACCATCAAGAAAGCAGCCACGCCCACCATTCTGCTGCCTCACCAAATCGCCAAGATGGTTCATGCCCAGCTGGTAGCTGTGTCTCCCTAGGGAAGCTTCCCAGTTATGTTCCTTGATCCCCTTCAGATTCTTCTCCCACACGGCTCTCCGGAAGTCCTCTTCCCGCTGCGGGGAAAGAGTCAGGGTGAAGCACGGCTGGGCCCCTCAGCTCCCGCCCGCTTTGGGCGGAAGAACAAGCCAGAGGAAGCCGGGGTATGGAAGAATTTGGCTCGGTGTCCATTTGGGCCGATCTTCGGATACTCCAGGGCCAGAGGGAGAAGAGGGGCCTCTGAGCATGCACAGACTCTGCTAGATGGGACTCACCAGGAGCTGGAAGTCAACCGTAGCTTCCTAAAACCTGGGAACCCCCGGCCAATCTTTGGATGGAGACCCCCCTCCCTTGGAGAACTGGCTTGACAAAACACCAAACAACTCACCTCGTTGTATATTTTAGCATAGGCGCTCTTCCACTCCCTCCAGGCTTCGTCCAGGGACGGATCCAGGCCGGTGGAAAAGGTCCTTAGCAAGGCCATCCAGATCCACGCGGAGACGGAGAGCCTCATCTCTCTGGAATACCAAGAAGCCACTTCTTGAGTTTTTTTCCGTTCCGTATCCGATTTCTCCTCCTGCCTAATCCTGATGCAGGCGACCACGAGGACTCTTTACCCCTCCAGTGGCTCAGAATGACAATCTCCTTCCCTTTTTTTTTTTTTTTTTTTTTTTTTTTTTTTTTTTTTTTTGCTATTCGTTGGCCTCGGGTAACCTGGAAGACTAAATTCCAGAACATCCGAATGACCAGAAGTCCAGAATTGGACCTCTTTGAGCCCCATCTTCTAAACCTGTGGTTCTCAGCCTTGGATCCCCGGAGGTTCTTGGACGACCAGTCCCAGAAATCCTGGCCAGGACAGATCATGATGAAGGCTTCTGGGCATGGTAGTCCAAGTCCCTCTGGGGACCCAAAGTTGGGAACGAGAACATTTCATCTAGCATGGGAGTTGTAGTCCCAGAAGGCTACCCTCCATCTCTGATCCTCATGGCCAACCCCTCTCCCCCCCCCTCTGGAGACTTACCTGGGATAATACCTGATGAAGCTTGATGAGATTTAATTTGGAGCAATCTTGCCAAGGACTAGATGTTCCCCATCCGCCCTGTCGCTCACCGTTTTTCCCCCTTTCCTCTCCCACTGCTCTTTTCCTCTGTTGAAACTCCTTTTCCAGCCACGACAGATTTAAAGAAATGGTCTTTCTTCTCATCTCTTGCTCAGCCTAAGAGGAGAGCCAGAACTGAAACCCTGCTTTCCTGGAGTGGGGCGGTCCCCTTTGACTTCCTCTCTCCTGTTCTTTACAGGCCCTGTCCTGTTCAGTTGCCTGAAAATCGTGGCCCCAGAAAAGGTTCACCCTCCTTGTTAAGTCATGCTTCTGAAGAAGACAGACCATAATCTCTCCTTAGACGCAGGTGGTCAGGACCCGATTCTGCAGAAGTGCTGATGAAAAAGAAGCATGGGCTGTTGGGTTCAGCTTTCTAAAAATTTGGCATGCGCCTTTCCCCCTTCCTGGAAAAGAAGTTTTAGGGGGGGTGTGTTGGAACGGGAAGGATTTGGGTTTCCTTTCTTTCAAGGTGCCCTTGTTGCAAAAAAGAGATTTCAAAATGTATGACCAATACTTTGCAAAATCTCAGAAACGGTTTGTTTTTCCAGTTGTCATGGGGAAGGGGGGGGGGTTTCAGTCTGTGGTTAGGGTGCTTCCCCTTGTCCAAACCGGACGAGGTTAAGATGAAAGATGTGATTGATCCCCAAAAATCCTCTGAAGAATTTGGTTGAGCTGGAGAACTAAAGAGGAGAGGATGGGTTGCCTTTGCTGTCTTTTTCTCCTGGGGGAAGAGTGTTTTGCAAAAAACATTCGACCGCTGGGAAGGCGAACCGGCAGATCCTAGAGTAAACCTAGGCTAAGCCCTCCCTGGAGAGGAAAACAGGATGAAACGGAGGGTGAAGACAAAATCAGCTGGAAATGACAGCCAGGCTGGGAAGAGTTGGAAGCAGCAGGAAAAGAGGGAGATGGACTGACACCCTCCTGGAAGCCATGGGCTTACGTTTGCAAGAACCGAGCCAGGCTGGAAATGGGAGAATGGCCGTAAGTCGGAGGTGACTTGATGGCACATCATGATAAAAAGAAAGATGATTAGTGCTTCCTTCAGGTGTCACTGGGCGGAGACTCCCATCCTCTCTTGCCATCGGCTGCTTAAGAGTGATGGGAATTGTAGTACAGCAGAGATCACCCTGCACCCAGGCCAGGGTTCACACCTACCTCTGTTTTACGGTTTTTGCATCCAGATAAGCATAGGAGCTTCCCTCAGATTCATTTTGGAGCATGAAACATGCATCTTTTCAGTCTGGTTTCACTTCCTCCTCTTTATTTAACAACGGACTGATCAAAGACATGACCTGCGTATCGCACCGGGTGCAACATGAGGCCTCCGGAAGAACAGCCGTTTTCATGCTTGGGTGCATATCCCTTACCCATATGTATCATGTTGGCATCCCCCTTTTCTCCCAAAGTTGGCACTCACGACAACTCCCAACGGTGTGCGTTTCAGGGTACGCTACGCAGTGCAAAACGGGGAGACAAACCATAGAAAGACAGTGAAATAATGACTGAAAACATCACTAAAACTGCAAATAGGGTTCTCTTGGTTAAACATACATTAGGAAACAGGCATGCGGGGAAATAAAAATTAAGAACGGCAGAGCTGGAAGGGACCCTTAAAGGTCATCCAGTCCAGCCCCTGTCAAGGAGGCACAAGCGGGAATTGAACTCCCAACTTCTGGCTTCAACCCATCTTCTGCTCAGTGCTCTGAACAGAATAAACTTCATTTGGCCAGACTTTGGACATTTTGCTTTCGTTTCGGCTGATGTTTGCCACCACTTCACTAAAAAAAACCCAGCCCCACTTCTCTTTTCTTTTTAATCTGAAGCCAGTTTTCACTTCCCACATGCCGCCCTCGGGGTTTCTAAATTGGCCCATTTTATCTTTGCATGGGTCGAAACAGGCGTGGGTGGCTTGAGCGCCCGAGTCCCCTGACTGATAATGTGCTGGGGGTTTGCGCGCATGGGTGGAAACCGTGTAGTCAAGTCCATCAGGCAAGAAGGCATACAGGAATTTCTTTTGAGGGGCAGAAACATCATCCTCACAGTGTATGCCACTGCAGCACCATGCGCATCAGGCCACAGTAACTCCAGGGCCATTTCCCCCTGTTCTAACAATACTTTTCATACCGTTGCTAGATTGAATCACAGATGCGGTGTATATATACCTGGACAATGTCCCAGTGCGTTTTGACATTACTGATTTGATTTCTTCTGTTTGAATCCTTATGCCCTGCTACACCATGATGGCAGTTTACTTTCTTTCTTGTTTTCTGGGGCAATTTTTTAAAAAAATTACTAACCGATATGATGACATGACTTGTTCCGTAAAATTTTCCCCATTGTGCGAGCACCTCTGGAAAACCCGCATAGCACCCAGCATTCTCCTTTAAAGCCATTGACGTAAATTTGTCTACATATCAATATTCCAGCAACCGGAGGGGGGGATTAAAGTGGAGTAAATAATGCTGCCCGTCTTCCCTGCTGTGTTGGCTTCGGAAAAGAATCAAAAGGGTTACCATGCACGTGTATTATAGTGGGAAGGGATGCATCCAAATGCCATTGGAACAAAATAACACAAACCTTCCAGCGAGGAGGAAATCAATGGCACTTACACCGCTGGCCGGGTAGATAAACCGATAATGGCCATGCGTCGTGTGACTGGAAATTTATGCAACCATCGAATTGGGGTATCAGTTGGGAACATTTACCTCCTGTGATGGTGCCCTTAAAATGATGATCAAGGCAAATGGGGATTGCTGGGATATGGGACACATGTTCTGGGACTGTGGAGAAACTCAATCTCTGCAGCGCCGACCTAGTCGAGGGCTGAGATGGCGCTCTTGTTTCTGTATGCCTTCTCTCCCTGTCCGAAATCTGGAACAACTTGTCTTCTTGAGAGCTCTCCATGGTCCTGAAACTCCAGGGAATGTTGACTAATCAACCACATCGCTGGTCGGGGGGGGGGGAATCTTTCCCTTTTTCTTAATCCCACCTCGGGATTCTTGAAATATCTCGTCGTTTCCATTTTCCATCGGGGGCACATAGACGTGTGTGGATTTGGGTCAGCCATTGCCAAAACTGAGAAGACTTAAATTCTCCCACACTTGCTCGCTTCAGACAAACCGGTGATTCCTTGCCCACTAGGGGAGAAATCATGGAGTTCCTTCCTGCTGTGTCTTTTGTTATTTGCTTTTATTTGGACCCACAAACGCACATTATTCTCCCTCTGCAAAATCGCCACCGAAACTATCTTGTCTTCATGCAACCGAGAAGAAGATAATTACGGGATTTTTACCAATACCATCAATCTTCGCCTAACAGGCTGAAATGCCACTTCGCATGTTCCCACTGGAGGGATATCCCTCCCTCCTGGATGACCTGCACCGGTTGAATTCTCAGCCTGTCGCGCCGCTCACTGAAAGCAGAAATGCCCCATGGGCCAGCAAGCCTGCACCACTTCCCCCAAGCCCTTCTTGTCCCACCGCAAGGATAGCAAACAAACCTCTGAGATCGTACAGCTGAGAATGGACAGTTTATTTATTGCCACAGAGTTTGAGAACAAGGCCCACGGTTTTCATATACAGCCACCATCATTTTCTCCATCTCGCCTGCCATGAAAAAACTCATTTCATGCAGAACCTTATTCAGAAGTCAAAAAACAAAAACAAAAAAACCCCGAGTCACGTTTTTCTGGAACACGAGAATGTCCACAACTCGGTGCATAAATAACCTTTTGGGAAGACTCCCCCCCCCCATTATTTCTGTGACCTTAAAAAGGAGGTTTTCTCAACAGTGGTTGGTTAAATTTTGTTTTTACAAGCCTACCTCTGTTCCTCTGTTTGTTAAAATTTATTGGAAAATTGGACCCTACAGAGTTTTTTTGGGGGGGGGCTTACTCTCAGGGAAGCATGTAAAGGATAGAGCTCTGCTGAACATGACCTTCTGTCATGTTTGCATCCTACCTAGTTCGGAAAAATCCTCCCAGAGGTAATAGGGCAGCTTCTCAGAATCCTCACGCCAGCCCTGTGAGGTAGGCCAAGAGCAGCAACAGCAACCAACACAGCTAATTTCAAGTCCCCTAGATGGGAAAAACTTTTTCTAACTTTTCCCCCCTCCTTCTTTTCCTTATAACCCACAAGACAGTCCTGTGACAGGCAGAAATCCAACAGGGACAGCCTTTACCGGCAAGAAGGTACAATCACGGAGGCCAGGTGCTCCTGGTGAACTGCCTGTTGCAAAGCTCTTCAGGGGCCTGGAGGTTCCAGTGAAGACCAGACTCCCTTCTGCCCTTCCTCCATGGGCAGAAACACAAAGTGGATTGAAAGAAAACCCCATAGAAATCTAAGGATTTCTGCATGCTTTGGACTCTGATCTTTCTGTCGCAAATCAACTCGCGTTTGTATTTTGTGATTGGTCATTGGGGGCGGAGAGAAACACGAGCTTCATTTGAAAGCCCGATTGCTCGGGCATGTAGCTTTGAAGGAACCGCGTGCCTGGAGGGAAAACATTGGAATCGCAAGACGGAGGCATTTCTTTGAATGTGAAATTTGACCCTAAAGATGGGGATGAAGAGCGGGGAGGGATC
This sequence comes from Pogona vitticeps, assembly GCF_051106095.1. NCBI lineage: Eukaryota > Metazoa > Chordata > Lepidosauria > Squamata > Agamidae > Pogona > Pogona vitticeps. The sequence goes on along the minus strand of NC_135789.1, from coordinate 16,649,711 downwards.
CTGTGAACGTCTCCATCCTTCACCCACGGAGGGGGGGGGACTCATCTACCCCACCCCATCCTCTGAATCGGTGGTCGCTTCTCCATCTCATCTCCCTTGTTCCTGAAGCCTTTGCATTTTCAAAATCTGGAACAGAATGCGCTGGATGTCTTCATCCATGTGGCCCTGGAGAAAGGACAAACATTAGACCATCGAGTGAGTGGAAACCGCTGAGGATTAGACTCAGGAAGTGCGTCAAAAAATTAGTTCTCTCTCTTAGGAAGTCTTTTTCAGATCCGAAACCTGCCGGAAAGCTCGTGGGTGAATCTGCGATTCTCTTGCAACAGGGTGTGCTGTGTTGAGAGACGAACTTGAGCGCAACTCAATGGGTTTGAGGCAGCAAGGATGCCGTGTGTGTGTGCTAAAAATTCAGAGAGAGATTTGTGAAAGCTGCTCAATGCTTCATCACATCTTCCTTCATCCCAGGTTGTAAGACGTGAACCTCAACACAATGGGATGCTCACGCTAGGTCTACAATCCACAAAAAAGTAATCTGTCAAGATCACAGTTACTTTTTAAAAAAAAGTAACTAGTAACTTTCAGGTTACTGAGAGGTAACTAAAATGGCTGCCCTTTTAGTTCCTTTAGAAACAAACACCCAAGCAGTTCAAAGCAGTATTGTACAAGGACACGTCTTAAGAACAAAAGGCACGCCCTGGAACCACAAAAGTTACTAAAACAAAAATCCACTTCATCAGATGCAGGATGAAGCATGGCTTTGTTATGCCTCAGTGGTTGCAAAATAAAAGAACGACCAAGAAGTCACAGATAAACCTTGCCAAGGACACACATTCCCATCTCTGTGGGTCTCTTTGTGAGGGTGGGGAATACATCCACCACCAGCCCACGTACAGTACATGTTTTGGGTAGGTTTTCCCCAAGTGACCAAACCATTTTGGCAAATCGTTCCCAACAACATCACAAAGAACTTGCATATGGCGCAGGTGAATGGCTCTGATTTGGGAATGAAGACTCCTTAACCTTACCAAAGGACCCGCTCCTGTTTGTGGTTCAAAACAGTTACACCTGGCAGCTGGAATTTTTCGATTTTTCCTTCAAGGTCCTGTTATGGAAGTGGTCAGAGCGAGTGCCAGGAAATCAGAATTTACTTCTAAATCACTGGTACTGTGCTACCATCTACCAGCTGAGAGGGAGGGAGGGAGGGAGGAAGGAGCTGATGGATGGAAGGAACCAAGGATGGAAAATGGAGAGAAGGAGGGAAGGAAGGAAAGACGAAGGAAGGAAGGAAGGAAAAATTAGGAAGGAAGGAATTTTATTTCAGCACGAGCATTTATAGATCAAAATCCACTTCTTTAGACACCGGAGTACAAAGACATCACCTGTATGTCTATACAGAAATATATAAATACAATCAATGCACTAGTCCCCCAGTGTCTAAAAAAAGTAGATTTGGGCCTGCAAAAGCTTACCCAAAATAAAACTGCTAGTCTTTATTTTTTAATTATTTTTATTGTTTTGGCTGACATTGTTTCCCTTGGCTGGGTTCAAAGCTCTGGGTTAGGAACCCCAGCCCGGTCTTTCTCGAAGACAGCCTTGAAGAAAAGTGGAGTGGCTGGACTGGTTGGAAGCCCTGGCCCACCATAAAACTCTGCGCTGCTTTGCCATGCAAGAGGGACAGAGGCCGCACCACGTGCCTGTACGCAAGCATGCTGGAGCACACCGACATGCCTACACGGACTCCAAACACTGATAGACAGAGGAATGACCTTCTAGCCTCCTGGAAATCCCGCGGCAGGATCGGTTCTCCTTTGGCTGTCCCTTCCTTCTAAGAACCCAGGTGGCGAAAGTGACTCTCCCCCCACCAAAAGTCACATCCGGAGGGGTCCTGAGACTTTTTGGGAGGAAAACGGCGAAGGAAGGAAACAGGAGGGGGAGAAAAGGTGAGGGAGGGGGAAAGGTGTGTGTGATTTCCCCCCCCCCACTGCACCAGAGGGGAAAACGACGACGCGGGTTCAAACGTTCAGAGGAGCCCCCATGGCACAGTCAAAGGGATCCTCATTTCTCCGCCCCATGTCATTGTTTCACATCTCACAAGCCCGCAATCAGCCAGGCACCGTCTACGCCATGATGGGCCTACCCGCTCGGTGTCCTGGGGGGGCTTCTGGCACGCGGAACCCACGGGTTCAAGCGGGAAAAGGGGGCATTCATGAACGGCTCGCCCAGCCTCCACTCATTCCACAGATAATTTGTACAGGACACCATACGGGGTGTGTCTCTCTCTCATTCACACAAATACACACACACTCTCTCTCTCTCAACCCCCCGCCCCATAACTTCCACCTCCTTCCCAACAACCAGACCCACCTGGATGGCGTAGAGAAGGTGGCCCCTGTACAGAGAGATTATGTTGTTGTGGCGCCGCTCGGCTTCCTGCAACCAAACAGAGAGCAGCCACTAATACAGAAGATGGAAGTTTGTTTTATAGAATCATAAAATCATGGAGCCAGAAGGGGGAACCTCTAAGGTCATCAAGTCCAACCCCCTTCCTGATACATGGATCCAAATCAAAGGATCTCTGCCAGGTGGTCGTCTTAAGTGTTTCTTGAAGGCCTCCAGTGTGGGAGGACTCGCCCTCTCCCCTTGAGGTCATTGGGTCCCGTTGTGCTGCTCTAACAGTTAAGAAGTTTTTCCTTGACATTCACCCAAAATCCGGCTTCCTGTTGCTCCAGCCCATGGCGTCTCCTGCACTCAGGGATGATCAGGGACAGATCCCACCCTTCCTTTCCAATGTTTGAAAATTGCTCTCCTCTCTCCCCTCTGTCTTCTTTCCTCAAGGGTAAACTTGCCTGGTTCTTTCCATCTTTCCTCCTTCTAGGGCTTGGTTTCCAGCCCCCTGATCCTCCTCTTTCTTGCCCTCCTCTGAACTTCTTCCAGTCCATCAGCATCTTTCTTGAAGTGTGGTGTCCAGAACTGGAACTGAGGACTCAAGGTGAGGCCAAACCAGGGCCGAACAGAGGGAAGCAAGCGCCTCGTGGGATATGGAGACCATCAAGTGGTTTCCACCGTTGCTGATCTGACCAATATATCTGGGGCTGTGTTGTTGGGTTTTATAGCCTGAACCCTAAAAGAGCAGCTATGGTGACCGTCCAATACACCCCTGTCTTCTTCCCTTGACTAGCAAGATACTCACCATCAACTGTTGCTCCAGCTCCTTGATTTTGCTCTGGAGCACGGCCACGTCCTGCCGGGGCTCAGCCTTCTGTGGAGAGGCGGCTTTGGGCGAGGCCTCGCCGGCGAGTTCAGACAGGTCGTTCAACGCTTCTTTCAACTTGAAGACCTCTTTGGAAAGTTCTGTGATCTGTGGGAGAGGGACAGGAAGCGGAAGCTCACAGAACAGGAAGCGGAGGCAGCCAGAAGGCAGGAGGTAGAAAAGAAAGTGGAAGTGCACAGTAGAGGAACTGGAAGCAATGAAGAAGAAAGGAAGGCACCCAGAATGCAGGAGGTAGAAAAGGAAGTGGAAGTGCACAGTAGAGGAACTAGAAGCAATGAAGAGCAAATAAAAAGGCACCCAGAATGCACAAGGTAGAAAAGGAAGTGGAAGTGCACAGAAGAGGAAGTGGAAGCAATGAAGAGTAAAGGGAGGCACCCAGAATGCACAAGGTAGAAAAGGAAGTGGAAGTGCACAGAAGAGGAAGTGGAAGCAATGAAGAGTAAAGGAAGGCACCCAGAATGCACAAGGTAGAAAAGGAAGTGGAAGTGCAGAAAAGAAGAACTGGAAGCAATGAAGAGGAAGTGGCACTGCGGGACAGGAAGCAGAGGCACCCATAACATAGGTGGTACAACAGGAATTGGACACATCAGGACATATGACCTCCCTCCCCAAACTGGCCACGCAACCAAATTTCAGTATAATTAGAGGTGTTTCATAATTAATGGCTGGCTTTTGTTGAGCAGCTGCTTTCTTCGTTCATAGCCTCCCCTAGACCCCCAATGTTGAGCTTTTCTTTCCCTACAAAGAAGCTAAACTTCTGTTCTCCTGGTCCGCAGCCAGGAGCCCCTACGATGAATCCGGCCTGCTTCATGTGTTTTAAAGCCCTTGGGTATGCAAATATTTCGACACGGATTGAAAAGGCAGTTTCAGGATATGGGTCATACTGGAAATCCTCAATCTGTGGTTCCCCACCCGGGGTCCCCGGATGTTCTTGGACTCAACCCCCCCCCCCCCAAAATCTTCACCACCTGCTGGGCTGGCCAGGCTTTCTGGGAGCCAGAGTCCAAGAGCCTCCGGGTCCCCCGAGGTGGGGGAGACCCCTGACCCCGAAGGAGCCCGTCTGCCCGCGTCAACCCAGCGCTCACCTTCCGATCCTTCTCCTTGACCAGCTTGGCCGAGTCTTCAATGTGGCTGTGCAGCTCCCGGATCCGCTCCGACTCGGCCCGCAGGCCGTGCAGCTGCTTCTCGGCCGCCGCCAGCTGGGCCTCGGCGGCGTGCTTCTCGCTCTTCATGAACAGGGCTTCCCGCTGGACCTGGAAGACTTCCGTGCAGGTGCGCTCGTGCTTGGACGCCAGCTCGCGCAGCTTGGCGTTCAAGGCCTCCACCTCGCCCTGGAGGCTCTGTCGCAACTGCTCGTGGGCTTCTCGGGACACCGCGCCTCGGCGGACTTCATCCAACTCGGCTTGGAGCCCCGATGCTTCCTGGGCTTTGACTTTCAGCTCTTGCTCCAGTAGCTTGGCTTTGGCCTTCAACTCCCAGAGGGTCCCCTCCAGAGCTTCCTTGGCCCGGAGGTGCTCGGTCAGGGGCACCGAGTCACGCCGGTACCCTTCTGCTGACTCCCGAAGCTCGGCCAACTCCTTCTCGACAACACCGCACTTCTCCTTCAGCTCCGAGAGAGCCATTTCGGCCTCAGCGAGCGACGCCTTCAGCTTCCCCACGGTCTCCTCGTGCTCTGTCTTGTGGACGTACTCCGAAACCAGCCTCTCCCGGGTGGCCCGCAGCTCGTCCTCCAGCGCCATGCGTCCCTTGCGAAGATCTTCTACCTGCGACTTCAATTCCTCACGCTGCCTGGTCGTGGACTCCAGCAGTCCCCGGAGGCTCTCGGTGTCAGAAGACTCCTTGTTGGCCTTTTGCACCTCCCGTTTTTTCTTCTCCAAGGATTCTTTCAGTTCCAGCACCTCGGCTTCGGCAGACGCGCACCTGGCCTGCAGGATGTCCTTTGCCTTGGCTGTCTCTTCCAGTGAGGCGCTGAGGGAAGCCTTCATCTCTTGATACTCTTGAGCCGTGTAGCCTCCTCCTCCGGGGTCCTCATCCTCGTGAGCGCTGAGGCGGCTCTCTAAGGCCTTCACTGTTCGCTCGCGCTCCTCCAGATCTTCCTGAGCTTGGCGCAAAGCTGTCTTGACAGCCTGGAGCTCACTGTGGTTGCTCTCGACACCATCCTTGTCTTCCATGGAGAGGATTCCCAACTCAATCTGTTCTTGGAGGATCTTCACTTCAGCCAAAGCGGCTTGGTATTTCTCTTGAGTTTCCCTCAGCTCTTTCGCCAGCTCTTCCACCGCGTCGCTCCTTCCTCCTTCGTCGACCGGATGGTTTATCTCTGACCCGAAACCCGAGTTTGTTTCAGCCTTGCGCTCCCTGCCGCTCATGGAACAGTTGCTGCTCTTCTCCAGGGCGTCTCGGAGCGCTTCGGTTTGCTTCTCGTAATCCGCCTTGAGCCGTTCGTAGGCCTCGGCAGGGATGAGCTTGCAAGAAGGTTCGCCCGTCCCCTCGGTGCCGTCCAGGGCTTTCAAGACTTCCTGAGCTTCCTCGTGCTGCTCCTTCAGCCGGTCAAACTCGGTCTTGAGGGAGTCGTACAGGATGATGGGGATGAAGTCGCCGGAGGCATCCGCGTCCTCCTCATCTTTCTCATAGTTCTCCAAGACCTGCACAAAACGGAGCGGCAAAAAAGAAAGAGCATCGGCGCAAGGTGGTGGAGACCACATGGCTTAGTGATGAAAAATGGGTGGATGAAGTCACTGCAATCCTTCAGCATCCTCCCCTTCCACCTTGTTACACGCCATCGAGCCAATTCCGTGTTATAATGATCCTATGAATGAGCAACTTCCAAAATATCCTGTCCTCAACAGCCCTGCTCAGCTCTTGCAAACTCAAAAGTTGTGGCTTCCTTTATGGAGTGAATCCCTCTCACATTGGGGTCTTCCTCTTCTCCTGCTGACTTTCACCTTTCCCAGCATTATTGCTTTTTGCCGTAGAAAATCCTGCCTTCCTCCTTACTGGTTTATATCACATCTTAATCCCCTGCTTACTGACAGTATTGCCCTTACTCTTCCATAATACATGGCTACAGAAGAGACTGTATTTCCTGAGAATGCTCGGCAAGTTTAATTTATCTCAGCATTTACTTCTGTCATACTATCGTAGCACCATTGAGAGTGTCCTAACCTATGGCATTCTGGCATGGTTTGGGAGTAGCTCTGTAGCGGACAAAAAAGCTCTACAGAGAACCATTAAAATTGCCCAGACTATCATCGGGCTCCAGCTACCAACCCTGGATGACATCTTCACATCCCGTTGTCTGAGGAAGTCACACAGCATCCTGAGAGACTCTTCCCATCCTGCTTATAACTTTTTTGAACTGTTGCCGTCTGGCAGAAGATATAGAACAATTAATACTTGGACCACACGTTTTCTGAATAGTTTTTATCCCAGAGCTATAATTGCACTTAATAATGAGCTTAAAGACCACCAGTAGTGAATAGTTAGTTGGACTGTGTTACTTGGCCTGCGGTGTAGATGTTTGTATTTTTAGTGGGGACTTTTGGTGGGGAGTGTTGGGGGATTTTTTAGTGGGTGGGGAGTGTTTGGGGAATGTTATGTGTGTGCATGTGTCTGGTCTCTGGGTGTCTGTGAATTTCATTGTATGGGTATACTGTGTATATACTTAAAATGACAATGAATGAATGAATGAATGAATGAATGAATGAATGAATGAATGAATGAATAAATAAATAAATAAATAAATAAATAAATAAATAAATAAATAAATAAATAAATAAATAATACTGATGGAAGGCTGAACAATCCTCTCTTGGTAACTGGGAATCTCTGCCCAGCCTGCGGGATGCAACACCGGTAGTGGTGCATCTTCTCAGTAGGCAGAGGTTCAAAAAGTTAACAATTGGCCGGGTGGGGGATTTTGCGACCTGAATTCCATTCATATTGTGTCATAGGCTCCTCAGTTCAAGCATCAAACCATTGGGAGGGGCTGGTCTTCCAGAGGTGGTGAGATTCCCAACTCCCATATGTCTTACATCCTCCTTACGCATGGTGAGGGATGATGGGAGGTGTAATCAAAGTCCCCTCTCAGAGGAGGGGGGCTACCGACTCCACATCTTTGAGTGGTTGAAACAGGCCTTGTTTCTACCTACCAATGTAGCTATAATTATCCCCTCTTGTGATTTTTCTCATCTATTTCAGAATATAAAGAAACAACAAAGACATGAAATGCCCACGGCTTCTCCAGTTCAAAAAGGAGCCGTGTTTTATTTGTGCTGCTCACTGAAATTTCTCATTACTCACGGAGAGGGTATAAAAGCCTGAAGGCTAGTTTACTTAGAGTAGCTAAATAGTATTTTCCTCCCCTTCCTGATGCCCCGAAGTTAGGAAAGAAAGCATGAAAGCTCCAGTATTCATGCTGACCTGTATCTTCTCCATCAGCTCTTTGTTCTTCTGGGTGAGAGACTGTACTTGACTCTGGAGGGTGGCCAGGAGGTTCTCGGTAGAGATGCTCCAGCTCTTTTTGGAGAGCAGAAGCTCGGCTCCTGTTTGAGGAGAGAAAGTGGTTTCAGGAAACCAACACAGAAAGCAACCATAGCTCCTAAGGAAGACTGGCATGGGCAGCGATCACGAGGGATCAGGGGTCATAAGGGAGAGAACGGAACTCAACAGAGCCTCGTGGTTCTGAATCAATCGGGTGTGTGTTGTATATCTACTCTGAGTCTGAGTCCAAACTTTGAATAGAGTGGCCAAAGGACAGAACTTTTGGTGGTTCAGCAGTTCCAGTGCTGTTGGGATTTGCTGTCCTGCATAGTTCAACGAGAGCAGAGGACAAAAAAACATGACGGATTTCCCCCCTTACCTGGAAAGTCCAGTAACTCTCCTTCTTCATCTTGAAGAGTTTCAATGTCGTAGCTGGTGTTCTCCTTCTCGTTCTGTACAAGAGAAAGAGGGAGAGAATGCAGGAGGGGAATCTAACAGGACTAGATACAGCACCACTTGCCCGAGGGCTTCCTTCAAGAGTAGCCACAGTGTCTCGGTAAGCATCTTCTCTAAAAAATGCAAACCAAGCAAAACCGTATGTTCCTTAACCAAAGGAACTTAGGACTGTCCCATTCCCCCAACCCAAACACACCTCCACTACCTCAACTGATGAGAGGCGGCTCCTAAGGACCTCCAACTCCTTCCCAAGATTTTCCTTCTCGCCTGTTTTCTCTACCAGCTGCTTCTGGAGGTCTTCTACCTGGTGGAGCAGGGGAAGAAAACCCAACAGCTTAGGAGATGTAAGCTGGTCCATTTATCCACAGTCTGAAAATATTCAAAAAAATTTTAAAAGAACAATCGTAGAAATAAATATTTCTGAAGAGGAAGCGATCAGAACTGGCCCCTAGAGGGAGCCAGAGGCCATGTGATGTATAGCATTTGCTCTTCAAATAGTGTTCATGTTTATCCACAGTTCTCAGTATCTCTGAGGGCTTGGACCTGATCTTCCACAGAACCATAGCTAGAGGTGCTGCTCCCATTCCCTGAGCACCCCCGAAGTGCCTCCAAAATATTCGCCAGACCCCAAACATTTATGGCAAAGAGGAACTTACTTGTTTCTCTAAGATCCGTATGGAACCGTCTTCGAACTCTGGCTGCTAAAAAAGATCAGGAAATGAAGGAGGAAGAGTTAATGTTGATTAATGAAACAAATGTTATTTATTGGTAATACCACGGGTGAGAAGGATGTCAGAGTTGTTGCAAATCATAAGCTGAAGATGAGCCTACGGTGTGATGTGGCTGCAAAAAAGGCCAATGTGACTTTAAGATGCATTAACAGTAGTAGAGTCTCCAAATCCCGTGAGGTGCTCGTTCCCCTCCACTCGGCACGGGTTAGGCCTCCTCTTGGGTCCTGTGTTCCAGTTCCGGACACTGCACTTCACAAAGGATGCCGACAAACTGGAGCAAGTTCAGAGGAGGCATCACAAGGATGAGATCAGGGGACTAGAGATCAAGCCTTATGAAGAAAGACTGAAAGAACTCAGCAAGTTTAGCCTTGAGAAATGAAGGCGGAGGGGAGACAGGAGAGCATTTTTCAAAGACTTGAAAGCTAGTCCTACAGAGGAGGGGCAGGATCTGTCCTCCATCATCTGAGAGTGCAGGACACGCCATCATGGGCTCAAGCAACAGGAGGCCAGATTTCGGATGAATCTCAGGAAAAACTTCCTAATTGTTAGAGCAGTACAATGACAGGACCCATGACCTCGGGAGGTGGTGAGTGCTACAGTGCTGTGGCGGCATTCATGAGAAATTGAGACCACCCCTGGCGGATCTGCTTTGAGTTGGATTCCTGCCTTGAGCAGTGGGTTGGACTGGATGGCCTCCAAGGCCCCCTTCCAACTCCATGGTTGGAAGGGGGGGGGACTCTCTTTACCTCTTGCTTCTGTTTCTCCTGCTGCTGCTCCAGACTCCGGATCTTCTGGAGGAACTGCGCCCTCTCCTGCCGGAGCCTCATGATTTCCTCGTAGGCATCCCGGTCCTCCTAGGAGAAGAGAGCATTAGGCGCATGAGAGAAGGTGCATGGGAACCCCTTTGCATGGGTTCACTCCAGGATCTTTCCTTACCGCCTCAGCTGTGGCAGGGGCCGGATGGTGGGCTCGGGAAGGCTTGGCAATGATCACCGGGTTCCTCCGTTCCCCAGAGGAGGTGCCGTGGTCTGGTGGCTGGTGGACAAAGAAGGAGTGTATTTGAACCCAGCCCTTCTGTATCCTGGTCCATGGCTCTACCCGCTACAGCACACTGCGTGCCCCGAAATACATTTAATTATGCTTTCTTGCTCAATGGCTTGTGCTCTGGGCTCCTCTCGTTTCTTTTTAAATCCTTTTGTGAGGTGCTTCTCCTCGGCACCCCAAGAAAGCCACGACATAAATAAACAAGTAACGTATGAAAGGCTGGATGTCATTTGAGCCTTTCGGCGTTTAAAGCTAAATGGAGAAAATGTCCCATTTATGAGTTCCCCCCCCAGCCACTGCTGGGTCTCCTTCCAACCTGGTTGGGGGTACTTGAAGGTGGAGGGGGCGCCTTCCTTTTCCGGGGGCTGTTGTTCCTTCCTCTGGAGAGAGACTGAGTTGGGGTGGAGGCCTGAAAAATAAAAAGGAAGGAAGGAAGGAAGGAAGGAAGGAATAATTTGCTTAGATGAGTGAATTGGACTATTTTGCACAGAGATGATTAGGCAGGACATGGTAGTAGGTTGAAAATGTATTCTTGATAATAGTAATAGCAGTAATCCTCCTCCTCCTCGTCCTCTTAGAACGGCAGAGTTGGAAGGGACCCTATGGGTCATCCAGTCCATCCCCTGCTAAGGAGGCCCAGTCAGGGGATTCGAACTCCCAACCTCTGGCTCCACAGCTGAGAGACCATCTTGACTGCTGGCATGTTGTCAACTCCAGCCATGGGATTTGTTGTTCTGATCACTTCAAAGCAACGAATCCATCAGTCCCCCTTTCGTCTCCATTGGGAATAATCAGCTTGGAACAGCAAAGCTGGAAGGGACCCCGAAGGATCATCCAGTCCAGCCCTTGCTCGGTGGGGGATTCGATCTCCCAACCTCGACCCCTTGAGTTATCCAGCACAAGATGGAACCAACTTAGAGTGACTCAAATAAGGGCTTTCCAGGCTGGTGGGATATTTTAAGGAGTGGCTTTAACAGTTCAACACACACACCCGTGAGCTTCTGTGGCTGAGCAAGGATTCAAACCCAGGCCTTCTGTCCCATCACTCTATCCACTACACCCACCCATCCCTCGGGCAGCAGTGAACAAAAGTACCTGTGAGGACCAGTCAGCAGATTCTTCCTCTACAAAAAGGGGAGGAAAAGAGAGAAACCACAAAGGTATTAAGAGGAGGTTAATTCCATGGCTGGTTTTAGAAAGGGTGGACCGCGGGGGTTTTCGGCCAGGCGAAGCCGAGGTGGGGAATCTCTTACCGCTGGCCCACGAGTGGCGCTGAGCCGCCTCCTGCAGGTAGTGCTGGATCAGGGCGTTGCCGGTGGCCGCCCCGTAGTGCGCTGCGTCGTGGCCCGTGGTGTCGACGAGGCCGACCCGTGCCCCGCCGTGGACGAGCACCTCCACCGTCTCCACGCTGCCGTTTTCGCAGGCCACCATGAGGGCTGTGCTGAAGCCAAGAGCGGGCCCCGTTAAGTGCTGTGCGGCGGGTTCGAAACCCAGAGGCGGAAAGGTCGCCCCTTCCTGGATCTAATGGTCTCGGGGGACACAAGATTCATGGTGGAAGACCTGAATCCAAGGCTGCCGGCCAGAGCTAGCCCTATTGGCCAGAATCGATCAAAGATAAGACCTTAGGATAAAGGGACTTAATCTAAAGAGGGGGAAATAAATCCACGAAATGGGTGGTTTAAACTTAACCCTTTAAACTTTAAAGTATTTGAAGCATCACTGTGACCCATACGTTGATTCATAGCACAGGAAGGGGAAATGCAGTGTGACTGGTCTAATCATCCTACCATCCATCCATCCATGCCTTTGTATGTTCTACATTTACAATATACGCTACATTCCTCAGATTAATTCAGGGTGAAATGTATGGCTTCCATCTCACCCTTTATCTTCATAAGAAGGATTACACATTAGCCCCCCTCTTATCCTTGGGATCCATATCCACTGATTCACATACTGACTGTCAGAAAATATTAAAAATAATAAAAGAAAAAACCCATAAATACCGTATTTTTCAATGTATAAGACTATACTTTTGTCTAAAATCTTTAGACTAAAAATTGAGGGTCATCTTATACATGGAAGTAAGCTGAGGAGAGAACAAAAACAAGTGGAGGGGAAAGCAGGGATCAATGCGATCCTGCAGCACCTTGATCCCTTTCCCCCTACACTTGCTAAGCCCCACTCAGATTTCTTAATTTTAGATTTAAAAATGGGGGCATCTTATACATGGGGGTATCTTATACACGGAAAAATACGGTATATATTTCTAATGATGAAGTCACCACAACTGCCCCCTAGAGGGAGCCTAAGACTGTGCTATGTATAAAGTTGTCTATTATAACAGTGTTCACTATTATCCACGTTTCCCAGTATCTGCGGGGGTGGGTGGGTTGGAACCAATTTCCTGCAGCCCTGGGGGTCCTACTGTATTGTTTGTCCCCACATCACGCTGCAATTTTTGTAGTAGAGCGAGGTTTTGAACCCAAGCTGAATGCAAAACTTTCAACTGCTATGACTACGTTCGGTCCCTCTGCAGTCCATCATCCTGCTTTCTCAGAAACAAGACCCCCCCTCACTCACCGGCCTTTCTGATCTCTGGCATTGACGGCTGCTCCCCGGTGCAGCAGGTACCGGCAAAGTTCGGAATGGCTCATTTTCACGGCAAGCATGAGGGGGGTTGCCCCATCCTACAGAGGGAGAGGAGGCATCCAACAGAAAGCTCACAGGAGCAAAATCTGGAATAAAAACTCTCCGGTTCTGGGGGTCACTTGGCTGTGTTCGGCAAATCCTTTATATCAATGTTCTTTTAACAGTGGGGTCCTTTCTGTGGAAGACCCAGAAGCAATCATAGTATTGTAGAAAATCTGGGTGGGGGGGGAAAAGATTTGCCCTTTAAACATAATTCTTCCCTTGGGATTGTTCTGTGGCTTAGAAGTTCATTTTTTTTTAATTTTGCAAACAGTAATCCATTGGGCAGGGTGTCAGGAGGACGGGAAAACCTCTCCAATATGCAGAGTCTGGGGGAAATGGGCTTCGGAGTCTCTGAAGGTGTTAACGTGCAGTCAACACCCACGTGCATATATGGTGACAAACGAAAACAGAAGTATTTGAATTTTGGAAGATTTTAACATATTTCTTCTCCCGTCACTGAGTTTAGAAAGGCTCTCTCTGGCACCAGCACACAGACTCATACAGAGACACACAGATCTTGCAAAACTGAGGTTAAACTCGAACACAAACCCTGCTGGGAGCAGCTGGAAAAGGAAAGAGCGCCTTGTGCCACCTCTGAACATTTTAAAAGGGGATCAGAGAGAGAGACGCTGAGAATTTCCAGGGAAAAACCTAAGATGAGAAGATCATTGGTATGCAATCTAAAGTTTGGAGGACACATCAAAACTCGTGGGATGTTTGAGAGTGGAGGAGAACAGAAGAGGAATGAACTGAACCATTGAAGACGTCCCTGTCTTAAGGAAAAGTTGCAAATTTTGCTGTGGAAAAGTGAAGCAAGGAGATGTGAAGCCTCGTTACGAGGCTGGGATCCGCCATGGGGCTTACCTGGTCTTTCATGTTCAAGGAAGCCTTGAAGTCACAAAGGATTTCCAGGCAAGAGATGCATCCATGGACAGCTGGGGGAGTTATAAAAGAGAACAAATCTGTTTGCCGTGGTGGCTGTCATTCCGGAGTGTCTCATCCTGGCCACGCTCTCCTTTTTTTGCTTCCCTTGGGTGGTGGATCAGGAAGAGGCGGTGGAGGCAAGGGGGCGGCTGTGGTGGAGAATCTGCTCCGGCTTTTACCCTGAACTTTACGGGAGGCTCCGAGGCCACTGAGGCCAGTGAATCCGCTCCAGGTTTTCACCCGGTGTCATGGGAGGGATCCAAGTGGCTCAATCCCATGGCCGAAATGGATTCAGCACCCTGGAGAGGTCCCTCAAAAGGTGGAGACAAACCTGGAGTGGATACACCACCCTGCAAAATCAGAGCCCCACCAGAAACATTGGGGGGGGGAGAGGGCCGCCTGCCACAGCTGCCCCACGGTGATGCCAAATTCCTGGAAAGAGCCCTGCACCTTTCTTAAAATCTCAAGCCCACACAGGCGTTAGAAATCAGCCCCACGGGCTCTGTGACGTGCAAGGCTCAGGCCATCCTTCCCCAGAATGGGCTGGAAAAGATCCACATCCTCTGGAAGGGACCCCTGAGATCATCCAGTCCAGCCCATCAAGGAGGCGCCACGAGGAGGGGATTTGAACTCCCAACTTCTGGCTCTGCAGCCGGAGACCTCGACCCACAGAGCTCACCTGCGTGGTGCAGGGCCGTCCTCCCGTGGCTGTCGGCGATGTCCACGGGGCAAGAAGCCTGAAAAACGAAAGAAAAAAATGTCTGCAAGGGGAAGGGCCATATCGTGCTTAATCCAGGAATAAGATCAGTGGACTGATCGCTGAGCAAAGATGCCACGGATGGATTCAGACACGTTTTTTGTCCCACGGTCCTGCAAACTCCCAGACGCCCCAAACCCTCTTCCAGGGTCCCATCCAGCGTTACCTGCAAGAGCTTGCTCACGCACTGCGGGTGCCCATTCTTCGCCGATAGGTGTAGCGCCGCGTAACCTGCAACAGAGGCGGGAAACAGGGTGACCGAGAGAAGACGGGAGTGACTCCTTATTTCCCCCGCTCTGCCTTCTACCGCAGTAGCGTCGCTGATTTTGAAAATTATTTATTCCCATTGCTGATGGAAAGAAATGCGCCCCCCCGCACACAACCTATTAGAATGCCCACACAGGAATGTTAAAAATCATCACCCTAGTAGAACAGCAGAGCTGGAAGGGACCCCTACGGATCATCCCATCCAGCCCCGGTCAAGGCGGCCTGGCGGGGGATTCAAACTCCCAACCTCTGGCTCTGTCGATCTCAGCTCTCCCAAGCTCTCTGGAAAGTCTGTGACCCGGGTCGGCCCCCTTTGCTTTGTTACTGCTGGAAGAAACAGAGGCGCGGCCAGAAAAATCCTGATCTTGCTTTTTCCAACAGCGGCAGAAATTTGGACGAAAGCCAAGGGAAATGGCTTTGGAGGATTGGCCAGTAGTTGAAAAACATTATCAGCTGTTTCCTTTCCCTGTTTTGTTTTGCATCAGCCGATGATCAAAGGGTTGAAGGGGGGGGGTGTTTGCATGCTGCGTATTTTTCCAAAAATGCCCGTTGGGTTTACACTCACCGGATCCGTCCGTTGTCATAGCGTCCGCCCCATGTGCAAGCATCACCTCTAAGCAGTCCACATTCCCCTTCAGGGCAGCCAGGTGGAACCTGGGTAGAAAAATCAATAAGGATGATGATGATGATGAGCCATCAAAGTCAATTCTGACTCCTGGGTGAGCCTTTTTTTCAGAGTTTCCCAGGTAGAGAATACTCAGAAGTGCTTTTCCCCTTCCCTTCCTCTAGGGGCACTGTGGGGCTATGCAGTTGGACCGAGGCCACCCAGGCTGGCTTTTCTGGGGTGCCCAGTGGGGGGGGGATTCAAACTCCCAACCTCAGGCTCCGCTGTCAGGGATTTAACTCACTGAGTTAACCAACCAGCTAGAACCATCAGTAGTCCTTCATTCATCCACCAAGCCCAGAACTGGGTTAACCGTGTGAATGGAAGTGAGCACAAGACGGGATCCTGTGACCATCTTGACTGTGGCCATGGGCATCCTCAACATTCAAGCTAGCCTTTGTTTGGTGCCCCTTTTCCTGCTGGCAATGCGGGCACCCTGCTTTGCAGCAATAGATCACGAGGTCTGGGTGCAAATTCACTCTTAACAGGGTCTCGGAAGCTCTTTTGCAAACGGTCAGCGCAAAACGCTTAGGAAGAAGGAGCTGTTTTTGCCCCAGAACACTTGACTAGAGAGGAAGGAAGAGAAGAGAGAGAGAAAGAGAGGAAAGAACGGGGGGGGGGGAGTTGCCCAATTCTAGCCCCCGGCCATCTCCGCCCCGCTTGCCACTTACGCCGACTTCCCTTCCGAATCCAGTTTGGTGGGGATCAGGCCCTTGCGGAGGAGCAGAGAGGAGACTCGCTCGGCGTCATTGTATTCCACCGCCTGCAAGAGTTTCTCGTCGTTTTTGGTCCAGTCCTGAGTCTGATGAGAACCAAACCACGGGGGGTGGGGGGAGAGAGAAAATTAGAAGCAACGCATTCACAGGCATGCTTTCCCTCCGCGCGATCCCTCCCCAGCTTTGGCGTGATGCTCTGTGTATGGCCAGAGGTCCCTTTGCATCTCATGTTTGGTCCCCAGAAAAACAACTTTTATCGGCCCCGATGGAGGTCGTCAATCAAGGTGGAGGCGTGACGGATGTGTCTTGGGAATTGTAACCCAAGGAAACCACATTTCTGAGTATGGGGTGACTCTTGCCAGTAGAGGTTGGGTAGCTGCTGCATTATCCACAGCCATAGCTTGTCTCAAGGAGCGGGGTTGGTCTAGATGACCTCTGAGGACCTCTTGTAGAAAACCTGAGCAGAGCAAAGCCTTCCAACATGGAGAACTGAACCTTCACATGGAAACGTTTGCAGTATTCCACCGGCTCGTTTGCACCTACATGGCCCCAATGACTATAGGTTTACGTAGTCCTTTAACCCCCCCCCCCCCCAATGATATCACAGCCTCCATTATCCTTAGGTTTTCCCATTATAGTCATATTCCCTGGCCATCTCCTAAAAAACCATGAATCCGAAGTGCCACAGGCTCACATGTCCATGTTTTGCGCCGATCAGCCCATGGCCCAAAATCCCTCCCCATACTTTCCACCCCATGGCTTTAGGGCCCTTTTCTCCCCCTTAAATACATCCGCCGAGAAATCCGGGTCGGATGGAGGGTGGCTGCTCCGTTTGGCGAGGATGGCTGAAGAAAGTCTGCTGGTGAGCTAAACCAAAACTTAGCAAATAAATACATAAAGGCCTGTGTAAAGAGGAAGCAACTTTCTAGATACCAAATGGATAACAATACGAATAACTCAAATTTCCCCTTGGATCGTCACAGAAACACACGCATTTGTGTTTGAGCATTTCCCGTGTTTGAAAACCCTATCAGGGCACCCTACGTTGGAAGCCGACTGGAGGCACGTGAGCAAAGATATTAGCAACAATTATAATGACCTTCGTGGCATTGTGAAAGCTAAGCCGAGCTGTCTGGTGTGTGCTTTTTTTCTGGACCCCAACCCCATTTTCGAGAGGCATGGGGGGGGGGAAAGCAGGCCATGATCTGCAAAAGCTAGCAGGCAAGGTAGTAACCTCCAGAAAATCCGGTCATCGGCAGCCCTTCCCGGGTCTTGCAAATGCAAAATTCTGGCTTCCTTGATGGAGTGAATCCATTCCGTGTTTGGTCCTCCTCTTTTCCTACGGCCACCCGTTTGCCCTTCCCAAGTGCGGTCAGAGTATATGAAAAGCCCGTTAGAAAGGACGAGGAGACATGTGGGGGGCATGACTGAACTGGGGTGGGGTGGGGTTAAGAAATCATCTGTGGGATGGTTGGCCCTGGTGGGAAAAAAAGGAAAGCCACTGCAAAATTTTATTGCAGCGTATTCTGCTTGCGTATTCCGAAATCCTCTCTGGTTAAGGCGCAATCTGCAGATTTATGGGCTTATGAGAGATCTACTCTCTTTATGGTTTTTCCACAGGGTTAAGCCCTCAGTCTGCTTTTTAATTGCAAATTTCTGAGCACCAGGGCGGTGTCCTTAAAATCTCCTTAGCCGGGGTTTTAAAAAAAACTAGGCCACCAAGCTGAAAGGTTGGTAACTCATGGGAAAAGCAGAATTTTAAAAAGTGTCAGCCTGTGTGGGGCATTATGGGATATGTAATAGTTGTTTTTTTTTTTTAAAAAAAGCCATATTCTGAGAAGAATTCAGAGGGGAAGGAAGGAGGATCCGGGTTCAGATCCAGCCATGAGCCGTTCTGAGGGTTTTAGATCCTGCATTCTCACATTCTCTCACCGCCCCCCCCCCCAACGGGCCTATCTCACAAGGGGGTTGTGAGAGCCAACCACAAGGAGGAAAGAAGGAATATTGAGGGAATAAAAGGGGGGGGGATGCAAGCATTATCCATTTTTAGCAGAATGCTGCCGATCAATTGCAATCCATGAGCTTCCGGTTTTTCATTAGCAGTCCGTTATTAGTTGCTAATTGATTATTATGGAGCATTTACTGCAGTTGTGACCGTCCGGAGCAGTAACCGCGCCAGGACACGGCAATCATAAGGCAAATATCATGCAGCATTTAAAGCATTTAATAGCATGCCTCACGGCGTGCCATCTGGATAATGCAGCCAGGAAGGGCAGGAACAGCCATGAAGATAATGAAGCATCTACGAGAACCGCAGCACAAATATTAATGTATTGATTACTGGATTAATTAATCCCACCGCGAGCAATGAAAAAAAAAAGAACTTTAGATCCAAGGAGCAACTAAAGGTCATTTTGTACATCGAAAATGGTTCAGGATGGGGGACTCCCCATATTTGGGGGGTTTGACCCCCTCCCTCCTAATCCATGTCCCTTCCTTGTGGTGGGTCTGCAATCTGTAGCCCTAAATGCTTTTTCAGGATGGGGGCAAGCAAGAAAATTCACCTCGCTCCTTTTCCCTTCCTTCCCCCCATCTTTTTTTCTTTCTCGTGGCTTTAGGGGTAAACGACCAGACGGAGGCAGCTGCTGGCCTCTGAGCATATACAGACTGCAAAAAAAAAAAACCCTTTCCTCCCCTCCCACGCCTGATCTCCTTAAAGGCAGGGCTCCGGAAAGCAATGAGAGGGGGAAAGGACGTCCCTTATTTTTTTTCCTGCAAGACACAATGACAGTAAGCCCTTAAGCCTTGGTTCTGGTGGGAAGAGGGTGGGAGAGAGAGACAGAAAGGGGTGCCCTTCCAGAAGGAGGTTTCGGGGAGAAGAAGACGGTGCCGTTCTAGCGAGGAGGAAGGGGGAGGTGGGAGAGGTGGAGCCGCTAGAAAGGAGGATGCTGAGGATTCAGAGAAAGGGGGTGATGTGGACCACACGTACCGTGAAAGAGGAGGCCGCACAGAAGCAGATCTGTTTCATGGCTCCTCCCAGGAAGTACCGGGTCGCCATCCATCCGACCACTAGTCCTTCTGGCCGAGAGGGAGGAAGAGGAGGATGGGGGCGAGAGGAAGGATGCTGATGCTCCTGATGGGGAGGACGACGGCTCTGTAACCAAGCTGCAGCATCAGGACCGGCCCGAGGGGGGGGAGCCTGGCTCCCTCTAGGGGTGGAAAGGAGAACGGCGGGGACGAAGGAAGGAAGGAAGGAGCTGATGATGGATGGATGGAGCGAGGAATGGGGTCCAGACACCCCTTCCTCATTAATTGTTTTGGGGAAAGGAGGCCTCTAAACCACATTTTGGGGGAGAGATTAAGAAAGCATCTCTTTTTTTAAAAAAAATGACAATTCCCAGAGGCTGATCCTGCTTAATGAGCGATTTCTGGTGGTGGTGGTTTTTTAAATTTATATATATATATATATAAAGGAAGTTTTCCAAACTTGAGTTATTCAGGGGGGCTTCATTAATCCGAATCAGGGCCTCTTCCTCCAGAGGTACTTAGGGCTACAAGCCCCAGCATTCTTCAATGCAAGCAGGGATGATGAGGGCCGATGTGAGCATGGCTGTCTGGGCCCCTTCCGAGGGCCATGAGTGGCCGACCCTATGGAATTCTTGATACCAAGAAATCCCGTTGAATTTGAGTCTTGGTCCCTAAATGCCTTCTTAGAGTTAAGATAGTTTTTTAACATTGACTTGCTTTTGATGACTGGACTGTGTTTTAATTATACGGTTGAATTATGGGTTTTTTTTTAATGTTTAACTTACTCTGTTTTTAATTCTCTTCCTTTTAATAATGTAAGCTGCTTTGGGTCCCCTTATCAGGAGAAAAGCAGCCTATGAATTTAAAAAAAATCCGAATAAATACACAAAAAAATAATAAATGCATCTCCCACTCTTGCTCCAGGGGCATCTCCTTAATTAGGAGCAAGACTTCCAAAGATAATGAAGGCTAGGGAGAATCAATCTTTTCCCAGCATTTTTATTAATTAGGAATTGTTCCGTGAAGACGAGGATGATGGTGATGGATTAGGAGAAAAAAGGATGGAAAGATGAGTCTTGCTTTCCTGAGCTATTATGGCTAATTAGTGTGCAAGGATAAATAGTAGCTGTAATAATAAATAGCCGTGAAACCATTTCATTTGGCAGTTGTAATGCCTGGAATCTGGGCTGTTTCACGACAAGAGTATGGCACTAACTCAAACATTAACACTCTGTACATGCTCAGAGGCCATTTACAGCTGCTTCTCAGCCTATGGAGTTCAAGTCCATCGGGCTGAAAAAGCGTTGGGCATTCACGTTCGAGAATAATGAAGAAAAAGAACGGGAAGGAACGACCGAGGAAGAGCCCATGGCTTCCCGTGCCAACCTCGTAAAGTTATCCCTGAGCACGTGCCATCCAAAAGAAGGCAAGAGGGAATTTTAAAGAAGGGAAGAGATAAATATTGTTTTCAAAAAATTGAAAGATATTGGAAACACCAGTTAAAACCCCGCAGATAGCTCTCTCTCTCTCTCTCTCTGCCAGTTTGTCATCCCTGAGATTAGAGATGGGGGGCGGGGAAGAGATCAAGGTCAGAGCAGGTGGCTTTAAGGCACACCCCTCACGTCTCTCTTTCCACCTCTCTGTTTCTGTATGCTCAGAGGTTCCCTCTTTCTACCTTCCCGTCTCTTAGGAAAAGAAATGGGGTGGGGAAGGATGGGCAATTAGATTCGCCCTCCGGCCCCTCATCACCACTGCCCTTCCCCCCCCCCCCGGAGAAGGCTTTGCTCCGGTCTGTATGCCAGGGGACCTGAGCCAAGCCTGTCCGCTCCAGGATTAATTACGAAACACTGAAAGGATTTGACCATGAGCTCTTCTCTCGGCCTACTTCCCACAACCTGGCCCTCTTTTCTCTTACTGGGAAAACTTTAGTTAGTTAGTTAGTTAGTTAGTTAGTTAGTTAGTTAGTTAGTTAGTTAGTTAGTTAGTTAGTTAGTTAGTTAGTTAGTTAGTTAGTTAGTTAGTTAGTTTAGCATGCCAAATTTTAGATTCCCTTGAGGGATGAAGTGTCCTGGTTTTGGTGTTCCCCACCTGACCTACCTCGCAGGCGGGGGGTTGTAAGCAGAGAGAAATCAGAAAGGAGGAAAACCTTTTATGCCCCCAAAGTTGTGGGGTGGGTGTGAAGCAGCAATAAAGCAAAATAAATACAATAATAAACAAACAAACCTGAGTAGGGTAGATCAGGTGATCACAGAAATGCCACTTGGTATATAATAGGATGGATTGTTGATGTAAAACAGGGTACAGTGGTGCCTCACTTAACGGGCGCCCCGTTTAACCACGAAATCGCATACCGACGAACTTTTTGCGATTGCATTGCGATGTTTTAGATGGGGAAAAATTGCTTTGCGATGATCGGTACCCTGTTTCGCTTACCGATTATCGCGAGGCGATGATTTCCCCCCAGCTGATCGGCGGTTCCAAAATGGCCACCGGGAAAAAAATGGCTGCCCGCTGTGTTTAGGGACAGATTCCTCGCTTACCGGGCAGCAAAAATGGCTGCCATATGGAGGGTCTTCGCTTAAAGGTCAGTTTTAAGCCCATAGGAACGCATTGAAGGGGTTTCAATGCATTCCTATGGGCTTTTTAAAATTGCATAGCGACAAAATCGCTCAGCAGCTATTTTTGCTGCACCGATTAACGTCGCTATGCGAGGCACGACTGTATTTTGACCGTTCAGGGCTCTGGTTCCAGTGGTGCAGTGTTCCAGTGGCAAATGACTACAATTCTCATTTCTCTCTGCCAGGCAGGGGAGGATGGGTTCAGACATCAGGGAGCTGCAGAAATGGCCAGAGGGAGAATTTGTGATGCTTTATAATTTCTGGAAGGCCTCCAGGCACCAAAGACCAAGATCTTAGGGTGAAGCTCTCAAAAATAATAATACTGTACTACTTAAAAAAAAACAGCCTGGGTTCCTGCGTCCACCCCATTTGGCCTGATTTGAGTTTCGCTCAGAAGGGGTTTAAATATATATAATTTTAGAAATGTGGTCCTGGAAACAGAGAGTGAGCGACGTGGTTCTTACTCACCTCGGATGTTTTAAACCTTGCCTTCAGGCGCTTCATGTCCTCTTTGGTTACTTTATTTTTCTGCAACCGACAAACCACAAAACGGCTCGCTCATTTGTCGTTTCAAAGGTGGAGTTCACACTTGGACCCCCAAAGCTGAGACCCGAGACTCAAAAGGTGGGAATGGATGTCATAAAAGCATCCAGAGATGGCTTATATCAATTCTAACCAGCCCTATATCGGTGGCTTTCTGGGGTTTCCTCCCACCCTATATGGAAATGTTGGGTGCCAAAATGGAATCACCTTCTCAGATTACATTTACATCTCCTGGCAGAGCAGCATCCGTTTCTTTACAGACAAACAAAAGCTCTAGTCCTCATGAGCAAAGCGTTGAGTGCAGCCGAATTGGTTTTGGCTTTTTGGTGAGAGGTCGAAGATTCAGCACCTCGGAGAGCTCCCATAAATGTAAGGATAAATAAACCCAAGGGGATTCATTGCCCCCAAGGAAACCAAAGTTGCAACTTGCTACTAAACCAAGGTTCTCGTCCGCATGAATAAACGGTTGCTCTAAAAAGAGAAATGGGCAGGTTTTTCTTGGATCAAGTCTGCCTAGGCCTGGATTCAGTGCAAGGTCAGCTGAAGCAGCTGCGGATTCAACCTGTTGGCAGCCCTAAATAAAATATCATTTATCATTAGCTACACCCGGCTGCTCATAGCCACCTTCCTTCCCTTTTCTCCGCCAGGGATCAAAACCCACCCAGCCCTTTGCAAATCCTCTGAGGGACCCATCATCAACATCACCCCTTCTCCCAGGGTGAGAAAACAAGATCCCGGATCCCTCTGCTTTTTTCTCTCTCTGGAGCCTACTGGCTTCGCCTTGTCAGTCCCATGCAGTCTAATTAGAAATGAATTTTCTTTGCCAAATATAACCCTAATATTATGCCACTTTTGGGGGGGGGGTTGTAATTTAGGACGGGGAAAAGTATTTTTCCCTCCCTCTCTCCTCCCTTAGATTCTCACGTTTCTCCAGAGGAACTCCCCTCCACCGTACAAGACAAAACTTAAACTCAACCCCCGGCATCTCCAGGTAGGAAGCAAGGCCATTTGGACCATTTTGAAAAGCGATAAAATATCATAAAGGCAAAAACTTACCGGAAAGTCTGTGTTAAGACTGGTGTGTGTATGTATATATATATTTTACGGCCTGGATTCTCTTCTTTGACCTTGTTCTTCTTGGTGAAGTAACACCGGGGGTTCTCAGCCAAGGGGGGAAAAAAAGGCACAAACTCTGCTGGATCATTTTACCGAAGCCCGTCTCCAAAGGCATTACGGCGTATCGGGTGCTGGGGCAGCATTGTGCCAAACCCATCCACTTCCAATGAGAAATTGAAGGGTGGCCTGCTTTTCACCGCAGGAATTAAGTTACCATCTCCAGCCGGTAAGGTTACGTTCCCTCTCCTCACCTGGCTGGGAGCTTGGAGTCTAACATGAACCACGACCGCGCCCCCCCCCCACTTGATGCAGAACAGGTAATACTGTAATCCATTGGGTGTTTCGGATGCAAGCTTTGGAGTCCCATAGGGACCAAAAATGTCCAGACACGGAATGCTGTTGGGTTGGCTTTTTTTTTTTTTTTTTTGTCTGAGAAACTCCTCCGGGCTCAAGAACACAAAGTCAAAAGCAAATGGAGTTTTTCAGAGTGGGTAATTCTTATGGCGGAGATCTGCTGTTGTTTTTGATGCAGGGAGCATAAACCCATTCCATCAACAGAAAGCAGGTAAATCAACGTGTCTCAGAATTCAACACATTTAGTAGACATACCCAGGGACCTTTGGGTAGTGTGGGCGGCATATAAGTTAAATAAATAAATAAATAAATAAAATGTCACTATAAACTCACCTTTTTAGTTTCTGGGCACAGAACTGAATATTAAAATATCTGCCTAATAACTTTTTAAAAATTTAAAACACATCACAGATCAGTAACTAATCCAAAATAGCATCCAAGTACTCAAATTTGTTATTGTTATTATTCAAAACAAACATTTTAAATGATAAATAACAATAACCATTTATAATGATTCAATAACAATAATTATAGTTATTTATAACAATTACAATTTATTGTTCAACTGTTATTATTATTAGCTGCTCCAACAATAATCATGTATTTATTTATTATTGTCATTGGTCACAATAAAAACTCTACTAATACGTATTTAGTTTGCCTTTCGCTCCCCTAACATGCATCTTTTTTAAAAAAAACACTAGGGGAACCATGCTCCTTTTGCTCGGTGGTTTGCTATTTTACGAAATAAAAAGCACATGAAAAACAAAGCAAAAAGAGAACATTGTGCCAGAAGAAAATATGGCGGCATTGGCTGCTTTGCCAGTAAGAATAACGGCCTCACTGCCAGCCACAAAGATGGCAGATCCTGCCTGATGAAAAACAGAGCTTCTAGCCAGAAACAAAGATGGTGCAGCCTGGCATCATCCTATTAAAATCAATGCGCTTCCTGGCCAGGAAAAAAGGTGGCGCCAGCACCTGTTACCTTATTGTAAAGCTGTGGGACAGGAACAAAGATGGCCTCCATTGTGCTACTGAGCATGTGCAGGAAATTTTTCTTGTGTTTTTGACTTCCACTCGATCAGACAATAATGAGGGAAAACTTTATTGAGAACAAATAAACAAATTGCTAAATTTGTCACAAACACCAAATGCTTTAATTGCTATTGAAAATGTACAGCCTTTCTGGAACAAAACCCAATCCGGGGATCTTTTGAGTTCTCTTCAGAGATGAAGCTAGGTTACCCCCACAATTTGAATTTGGAAATTTGTCTTGCAACTGACTTATTCCCCCCCTCTTGCATTTTGAGGAATGTTCGTGATTTGTGTGAATCACAAATTTTAGGGGAAGCATTTTGCCCATTCGCCAGCAGGTGGCGCTAGAAGCCCATCATTCGTTTGCCCTTTTTTTAGGGCGGTGGAGGCTCAAATCATGATCAGGTATGGACATGAATAAGGAGATTTAAGAAAAGATGGAGAAATAAAATAGCAATTTCTACTACCTCCATTTTAGTGTGGGTCAGAAGAGGTGAATGAATCGTCGGCGTCTTCTGAGAACGGCAGAGCCGGAAGGGCCCTCAAGATCATCCAGTCCTGCCTCTGTCAAGGAGGCCCCATGGGGGATTCGAACTCCCAACCTCTAGCTCCACAGCGAGAAGCTGAAGCCACCGAGCTGTCCAGCCATTCCTTCCAGTATATTTTATTATACTATTTTTATTCCATTTTTGTTGTTGGCCACCCAGAGTAAACTTCTGTCTAGATGGGTGGGGTATAAATTTAAAAAATAAAATAATAAATAATAAAATTCCAAGTTTTAATACAAAATGTACATCCCCCAGAGAAGCAGCACCATCTTCCACCCCCTTTATCTCGAGGCAGGGCCCCCGACACACCCCAAAAGAGGGGAACATGGTACCCCTTCATTCTTGTTCCATGCCGTCAAGTCAGAACCCAACTGGTAGAGCTTCCTTGCAAGGTCAGCAAAATATTTAAAGAGTGGCTCAACCAGTTCCAACCCCACAGGGAGCCTCTGCAGCTGAGTGGGGTTTCGAACCCAGGTTTCCTGAGTCCTCATCCATCATTCTATCTCCAAAACCACTCTGGATGTCCTACAGACAAATATTACACTCCCACCCACCCAGAGAACGTTTATATGCTTGTTTTTCAAGGGAAAAATGAGTGTATCTGGGAAGATGGGGAAAAGGTTTTTTATTTGAGTGGTTTGTCATTTGGATGAAAGATGCTAGAATTAGTCTGATTCTTTTAAGTATTTGTATGCTTGTTGTTTTTAAGCTTTAAATATTGTCTTTGAATTATGTAAGCTGTCTTGGGTCCTTAAGGAGAAAGATGGGGTAGAAATGTTTCGAATGAATGAGTGACTGAGTGAAAGAGTGAATGAATGAATGAGTGACTGAGTGAATGAATGAATGAATTATGAATGGTGTATGAGTGAGTGAAAGAATAAATGAATGAGTGAATGACTGAGTGAGTGAATGAATAAATGAAAGAATGAATGAGTGAATGAATGGTGAATGAGTGCGTGAAAGAATAAATGAATGAGTGAATGAATAAGTGAATCGAATGAATGAGTGAGTGAATGAATGAATGAATGAATGGTGTATGAGTGAGTGAAAGAATAAATGAATGAGTGAATGACTGAGTGAGTGAATGAATAAATGAAAGAATGAATGAGTGAATGAATGAATGAATGAATGAATGGTGAGTGAGTGAGTGAAAGAATAAATGAATGAGTGAATGAATAAGTGAATCGAATGAATGAGTGAGTGAGTGAATGAATGAATGAATGAATGGTGTATGAGTGAGTGAAAGAATAAATGAATGAGTGAATGACTGAGTGAGTGAATGAATAAATGAAAGAATGAATGAATGGTGAATGAGTGAGTGAAAGAATAAATGAATGAGTGAATGAATAAGTGAAAGAATCAATGAGTGAGTGAGTGAGTGAATGAATGATGAATGAGTGAAACAAGAAATGAGTGAATGAATAATAAATTGTGAATGAGTGATTGAAAAAATAAATAAATGAATGAGTGAGTGAATGGAATGAATTTACCTTGATGGAGGGCAAGCATTTAGACCCACTGCATTGAGAATGAGTGCGCTCTCCTATTCTGGTCTAGAGTTTCCTGGGGGGGGGGGGGTCTGTCGGCCAAGCCGTTCAATGGCCGCACGGCTGTCAAGACTCTGCTCACAACCTGAGTTTGACCATGACGGGCTGTGGCCACCGGCTCGATCAAGGTCAACACAGGCGTCCGTCCTTCTGAAGTTGGGGAAAATGAGTCCCCTAGCATGTGGAACTGTGTGTGTGTGTATGCGCAAAGGGTAACCGGCAGAATTAAATTGCAAACTACTCGGAAAATGGTTCGAGCGCAATGGGGTGGTGTATCAGCAAGAGACTTCTCTTTCTGGGGTTTTTCAATTTGAATCAGTAAACCGCCCAGAGTAGCACTTGAACTAAAGGGGTGGTACATAAATCAATTCAATACTGTTGGCAGCTAGAGGTTGGGAGTTCGAATCCCGCAATGGGCCT